>NC_143576.1:133376852-133572110 GCF_048544385.1 Mastigoproctus giganteus
ACAACGTAAAAAACCACACAATTCCAGATATCGGTATTTTCGCAAATGCAAGAAGATCGAGTTTATACCAGTTTATAATTGCTTTAACAGAAAAACCCAATAAACCGGAAAGTGCAAATTGTTTTATGGTCGTGACCTCCAGAAATGTGCTTTAGAAAAATATCATAAAGGCGTTTAAAAATTGATTCTTATAACGGAACATATGATAAAAATGAAAGTGCAGTGCATTTTAATGATCTGAATTGGTAACTAATACAATTTACAAACCACGCTCACAATCTTTTATATGGGCTTAAGGTCACGCTCGTGACCATAAAAATGACATTTTAGAGAGATAAATAGCTTAGTTATACAGTAAACCCCCGTTATTCGCGGTATCTGTATTCGCGGTTTCACGTATTCCCGATCGCCGATTTAATATAAAATGAAACCTAAAAAAATGTGAATTTTAAAGCGCCGTGAATATTTTTTGCCATAAAAAAACATGGGTGTGGCTAAAATTATCTTTCCTGGTCAAAACAGCGCTCAGTGGGTGGGGGAGAGGGGTGACAAAATCGCGAGCGTGGATGTTTCTCGCTAATTCTTGTTCAGTATGTGTTATGCGCTTGTCATGGTAAATTTCGTCATTTGCTTTTAATTTATATGCTTATAAATTGAATAAATTTATAAATTGATATGCTTATAAAAATGATAATTTTACCGTTTTGCAGTGTAAAACTGACTTTTCGAGTGTGTTAATGGAAGAAAGTGACTTTATTGTGGAGAAGTTCTTTCTAACCCATACAAAATTATGGCTACGAATAACAAGAGAAATGTGTAAATATCAAAGAAGATGATGATGACATTTGCGAATAAAATTGAGTTATTAGATAAAATTTCTAATGGTGAAAGTGTCTCCTCAGTGGCAAAACATTATAAAATCAATGCATCAACGGTACGATCAATCAAAAAATCGGAAGAAAAAATCCGCCGTAGTGTCCATGAAAACGCGCTAATTACTTCAAAAATTTGCTCTGTAACTCGTGATGTTAAATTAGAAAAAAATGGAAAAGGCTTTAAATCTGTGGATAGAAGACGGAACTCAAAATTCCGTTAAGTTCACTCATCATTCTTGAAAAGGCAAAACTCCTTTATCAACACTTTAGCGAAACTGGTGATAGCACTAGCTGGGTAAGTTTTTTTGCTAGCAAAGGCGCTGGTTTGAAAGATTTGTTTGAAATTTCTAATAAATATTACATTTAATATTAAATTGTTTCTTATTTTCATTTCGATGCCATATGCTTGCATTTCACTATGTATTGTCTATGTACATAGTCATATTATGAAAGTACATATAATACATCCAAAGACAAAATTTCAGACTAGTTTTTCTTATATATTTCATACTTTGGAACGGAACCCCCCCCCCCCTTTAATACTATGGGAGCCATAACTCAGTATTCGCGACATTTCTCAGGAACGTAACCCCCGCTATTCGCGGGGGTTTACCGTACAGAAAAAATTTCAACTTCCGAGATCTTGAAACGGATTACCAAAACAAAACGGGTTATTAGGTTCACGTTACAATATTTTAATAATACAATGGTGTCTCTGGAACTGATTAATATCGTAAAGCTGGGTACACTGTATTGTATAGCTATGCACATGGTTTGGAATGCGGTATTTATGAATGTCTAACATTCATTTTTTGCAATTTTCAATTTTATTTATATTTTCATATTTATATTTTCATATTTATAAATTCATATTTTCGATTTTGTTGATACTTGATACTTGGGGGGGGGGGACTCGTAAACCCAGGAACTCGTAAAGCGAGAACTGCCTGTATACAAAACAACAGTGGGCCTAACACTGAACCCTGGGAGACTCCACTAATAACATTAGTCCACGAAGAGCAGCGTCTATTGTTTACCACTCTCTGTCTTCTCAACCACCCTTTTATCCATTGTAGCAACTTGCCCTTAATACATACTGTTCCAATTAGAACAGTAATCTTCCATAAGCAACAGTATCAAAAGCTTCCCTGAAATCCAAGTATATGATAGCAAAATTATATTTTGCATCCAGTTCCTTTGTAACCACATAATAGTATTCAATCAAATTTGCCAGACAAGACTTTGCCTTAACAAACCTATGATGTGTCTGAATTATTACTTCAGTCCTGTCTAGACGATCCTGCAATGCTTCTTTAACCAGTGACTCCATTATTTTACCCGGAACAGAAGTTAAACAGGTTGGTAATTACTCGTGTCACCCTTTGATCTCCCTTCATGAATTGGGGAAAAATTTCATATCTTTCTAGTCCGTGGGTACTTTCCCTGAGTCCAAGGATGCGGTCCTAATTATGGCTAAGGGTTTGCTTACTTCCTTTGCTGCCTCCTATAATATAATTGGATAGATACCATCCACTCCAGATGCCTTTCTTATGTTTCACTTCATCAGTTTCTCCTCCACTTTGCTCTCAGTTATTACAAAATCATTAAGCTCCTTGTTAGAGTTTAATAAGCTTCTGTCTGAGTGTTCCAGGTTACGTATCTATCCTTGCAGACCATCTGCATCCATTTCTGGTCATTGTGCACACCAGGGCAAAGGCCTTTCAGCAGGACAATGCACCTTCCCACAGAGCTACAGAATTCCTCATGTGTGAATGTAGATGCAAAGTACTCGTTCAGTTTGTCAGCTATCTGAGCAAGAGCATCAACAGTCGAACCATCAATATCAAGTAGACCAATCTGATTCATCCCCTTGCTTCCACGATTTATATAAGTAAAGAGGCTTTTTTTTTTACTTTGCATCCTTTGCCAAAGATTTCACCCATGTCACCTGTTAATTTACGTGCATCCCATGCATTTTTTTTTTTATCTGACACAAGTCTCAGTAGTACATCTGACATCCATTTAGGCCTAAACATTGAACAGTATTTCTTAATCAGTATGAACAGCCTAGAATTTTCAATGATTAATTCCTTGAATGCTTCCCATTTAGAATTTTCTGTTGGAACATCATCAGTTGGTCCCACTGTATAGAATTTAAAAACTGTCTCAGACCACATGTAGTCAGCTTTACAACAGCAAAAACCCTTCCCTTTACCCCTGATGGTAGTTACATCTTTAAGTAAATTCCAATCAGCACACTGTGATCACTGCCACCTAGTGGTTCCTTTATCTGTAAATTCTTAATGCATGAATAATCACTGCTGATAATCAGATCAAGAGTGTTACTCCCTCTTGTTGGCTCTCTAACATGCTGCTGTAGAAAACAATCATCCAACAAATCCAGAAAAGCCTTGCTAGTGTGCTAATGATCAAACCACAAGTTACAGTCAATACCTGAGAAGTTAAACTGGCCCACTCTATTTGTCTGTACAATTATTCATTGTACTCCTCCGAGTCATTAGGCCTATAACACACTCCTACTCTCATTTTTGCTTTCCCAGTGTTTAAATGAGGTGTTTCCCAGTGTATCAAACTCAAACAGGGGGCCAAGTGATTTTATAATAATTGAGAACAAAGTGGATTGTTGTTGTTGTTGTTGTTGTTGGGTTTAACGACACAAAGGCTACTTGGGCCATATTGTGTCTTCTAATAGTGAATATGAAATAATATCTATATTTTATGATATATTTGTATCCGGTTTAGGAAAGTATATAGTTCCTTTTTATTAGAATCATCTCCCAGAATCTGCAATAAATTTATTGATGACTGTGTTTTAGCAATTGATTTAAAAGTATCTAAGCGGATGTTCTGAAGGTGGGGACAGTCCACTAACAAATGGCGAATGGTCAGTTGTACTTGACATGATGTACATTGTGGAGCGCTGTCATTAGTTAATAGATAGAGATGAGTGAGATAAGTATGCCCAATCCTGAGCCTTCCTAAAATTGTTTCTTCTCGTCTGCTTTTCTGGAAGCTGGAGGGCCACAGCTTTGGTTCTGGTTTTATTTGGAATAATTTGTTTTCTGGATAACTTCTCCAGATTAATGACCAGCTATTGTAACATGCTTTATGGATGATATGTTTATAATCAGTATATGGGGATCGAAAAGTCTGCAAAAGAGTAGTATCTGGTTGTTTGGCTGCTAGATCTGCTCTTTCGTTTCCTGCTATCCCAGAATGACCTGGAATCCAACAGAATGTTACAGTTTGGTTTGACTCATTACACACAAGTAATTTAGAATGGATTTGTTTTATTACAGGGTGAGAGGAGTTGGTATTACTATTTATGGCAGAGACAGCACTGAGCGAGTCAGTGTATATTATGGCAGACGAAATTAGAAGTTGAGTAATATGCCCTAGAGCCAAGTTAATAGCATAAAGCTCAGCAGTGAAGATACTGCATTCTACAGGTAATGAGACAGAAGTGCTGAAAGATGGAAAGATCGCAGCAGCGCCTACTTGGGTCTCAGTTTTCGATCCATCTGTATAGATCTTACAGGCCTGTGAATTAAAAGCAGAGTGAGCTTCATGTAACTGTGCGATATTGAAGGGACACAAGGTGTTCTTTCCCCACTGTTGGAAATAGTCATCGTAAATTGCAGGGATATTTGTCCACGGTGGATCAGGAGGTGTTATGTCCTGATATATATTGTCGATTGCAATATTCCACGTTTGAGTTAGTTCTTTAAGTCTAAGTGCAGCAGGTCTGTTTTCATTTGGTTTACTGTTGTAAAATGAGTCCCATTCGGTGTTGTACAGACATCTCCAATTCGGGTGGTAGGGAAGACTGCGGATTTTTGCGGCATACATTAAAAGCAATGTTTTCCTCCGAAGATGTAAGGGAGGTTCGTGGGCTTCAATGTAAAGGCTCTGGACTGGGGATGTTCTGAAAGCCCCTAGAGAAACTCGAAGGGCACTGTGCTGGATGGTATTTAATCGTTCTAATGTACTCTTCCTCGCAGAGTCATACACTGGGGAACCGTAGTCCAAACGGGATCTGATGAGAGCTCTATAAATATGGATAAGCGTATGCCGATCAGCGCCCCAAGACATGGATGACACACACCGAAGGATATTCAATTTCTTCAAGCAGATGGTACGAAGATAGGCCACATGTGCTTGAAAGTTCAGTTTTCTATCTAGAATCAGGCCAAGAAAGCGGACAGTGTTAACCAGAGGAACCGACACATTTTTTATCTTTAACTCAGGATCAGGATGAAATGACCGGAGTTTGCAGAAATGAGTGGTAGTGGATTTCTGTTCAGCAAGATGGTATCCATTGCGTAAAGTCCACGATTCTATTCTGTTTAGAGTAATTTGTAACTGTCTTTCGATAGTATTCATATTTTGTGATTGGCACGATATGGTGAGGTCATCTGCATACATATATACTTCAATAGTTTTTGGAAGATCTTCCAATATATTGTTGACCCTAATTGCGAATAGGGTTGGACTCAGTATAGAACCCTGTGGGACACCCTCTTCTTGAATATGAGATGCTGATAGGAAGTTTTGATATCTGACTTGAAAGGTACGTAACTTTAAAAAGTTCTGAATAATTTGAGGGAGATAGCCTCTCAACCCTAACTGATGCATATCTGTGATAATACCATGACGCCATGTGGTGTCGAATGCTTTCTGAATATCCAGGTTGACCATAACTAAATGTTGTCTCCTGATGAAGGCGTTACGTATGTTGGATTCAATTTTGACAAGTAAATCTAGGGTGGACCTGTTTTTGCGGAAGCCATATTGGTGATCAGAAAGCAGATTTTGGGATTCAAGAATCCAGGTGAGCCTCTTATGCACCATCCTTTCGAAGGTCTTGCCCAAACAGCTTGTCAATGATATTGGTCTGTAATTTTGAACTAGAGATGTATCTTTTCCCGGTTTTGGTATTGCACAAATATAGGAATGACGCCATGAGAGAGGATATGTGTTTTCTGAGAAGATCCTATTATAAAATAGCAATAGTATGTACAGATCAGCTTCACACAGATGTTTAAGCATTCTGTAGTGAATGCCGTCTGGTCCTGCTGCACTATTTGGAGATTTACTCAAGGATTCTTTGAGTTCAGCTATAGTAAAGGGCTGGTTATATGGAAGTGGGTGATTAGTTGAAAAATTCAATTTTTTTCGTTCTTCATTAGTTTTAATTCTCTGAAAAGCAGTCACATAAGTGGTTGAGGCGGAAGTATTATAGAAATATTCTGCTAAAGCATTTGCGATGTCAGTAGGAGAAGATAGGTCCTGCCCATTCCACTGAATTATTGGAGACTGTAGAGGTAGAAATTTTCCATTGAGAGCTTGTATTTTTTTCCAGATAATCCGAGTGTCAGTATTTTTGTTAATAGTTGAGGCGAACTTAATCCAGGAGTCACGTTTTGCTTTTTTCCTAATTTGTCTTGCTTTGGCTCTCAGTTTTTTGAAAGCTATAAGGTTGGCAGTAGTGGGGAATTTGCGAAATTGGTTCCAAGCACGGTTTTTTTCTACTTTCGCTATGGTGCAATCTTGATTCCACCAATGGTTTTGGTGTACCCGCTTGCTCTGGTTGGATTTTGGAATAGACATTTCAGCTGCTGATAATATATGGCTGGTAATGTGTTCGGTTACTTCATCAATACGTTGTTGCTGTACATACTGTTTGTTTAATAGGACACAAGTACAGTAGTTTTTCCAGTCTGCTTTGTGGAAATTCCAAGATATACGGGCTTTGGGGCATGATACGACCTGTGTTTGAAGTGAGCTGATGATTGGAAAATGGTCACTGTGGAATGGATCGTTCAACACCAACCATTCCATACTTGGAAAAAGAGATGCTGAACAGATAGATAAATCTATGGCAGATGTTGTGCCTGCAGGTAATTGAACATACGTTGGAGAGCCAGTGTTTAATACAGTCAGATTATGGTTATCTAGGAATGTTTCAATTAATTGGCCTCTCTTATCCATAGTGGAGGATCCCCACAATGGATGGTGACCGTTAAAATCACCGAGTAAACAGACAGGAGGTGGCAGTTGTGTTAAAAGGTTGTCAAGTTCAGTCTGGGTACAAGGATAATTAGGTGGTATATAAACAGATGCAAGGGTTAATGATATTCCCATTGCTATCCGAACTGCTACAACTTCTAGGGAGGTTACTAGTTGGAGATGTCTTGATGGTATGGTAGTTTTGACAAGAATACCTACCCCTCCACGAGAAGAGTCAGAATCCCTGTCTCGCCTAAACATAGTATAGTTTTTGAATTTGAGTGAAACTTTTGGTGATAAAAATGTTTCCTGTAAGCATACTCCTAATGCGTTAGTTTGTGTGAGTAAATCATTCAGGTCATCTATATTACTGCGTAATCCTCTGCAGTTCCATTGTAGGAATTTGTTCATTGCTTGGGTTTATTTGACGAAGATTGATCTGACTGTTTTTTCTGAGGTTTCTGCCTGCTTAGTTTTGATTTTTCATTTTTGGGAAAGGTTGGGCGTCCTGTATCCATGGTATCATTGGCATGTAATTCTAGGACTGTGTCTTC
The DNA here is from genome assembly GCF_048544385.1 of Mastigoproctus giganteus. NCBI lineage: Eukaryota > Metazoa > Arthropoda > Arachnida > Uropygi > Thelyphonidae > Mastigoproctus > Mastigoproctus giganteus. The sequence goes on from NC_143576.1 coordinate 133,384,312, forward strand.
GTCCTCTGACTGAACTTCCATTTGAATGTTGCTATAGCATGATTTCATTGTCTTTTGATTTTCAACACTAACAGATTTTGTTCTTTCGGGCAAGGTTGAGATGGCATCAGTTGGGATACTGATTGGCGTGTTGCTGGTTTCATTAACTGTAGATTTTTTATTGCACGTTAGCATGGTTTTGGCCCAGGTGGCAAATGAAATGTTTGGTTCTATGGAGACATCTGTTTGAGTTGAAATTGACCGGCTGTTTTTAGAGACCGATGCGTATGATCGGCTAGGCATGGTTAACAGTATTTGCTTCCTTGCTTCAGGGTATGTGACTTTATGCTCTACCTTATATTTCTGGATTTGTTTGCCTGTTTTCCAAAGGTCACATGCTTTAGAAAAGGCAGGATGGCTTCCTTTACAGTTAGGGCAACTAGGAGTGGCAGCTGTACAGTCTCCTTGGGAATGCTCCTTAGAGCCACAAATAGGACACACAGCATCGCCTCGGCATGCCGTCTGAGAATGGCCATACTTCTGGCACTTAAAGCAGCGAATGGGATTTGGGATGTAAGGCCGAATCTTGCAGTTTAAATAACCTGCTTTAACAGAAGATGGAAGAGTCGGAGTACTAAATGTCAAAATGACGGACCTGGTTGGTAGTAGGTTCCCATCTTTTTTGGTCATTATTCTCCGCGCATGAGTCACTTTTTGTTCCCTCAGTTCTTGTATTATCTCTTCTTCTGACACTGATAGTAAGTCCCATTCGCTGATAACGCCTCTAGAGGTGTTAAGAGTGTTATGGGGCGTAACTGACACTGGAATACTGTTAAATGATGTTAATTTTAACAGCTTCTCTGAGTGAGTTGTCTTAGAAGTTTCAATTAGAAGGTCTCCAGATTGGAGACGCTTAACCATTTTAGGAGATCCACAAACCGATTCTAAACATTTCTGTATAAGAAAAGGCGATAGTTTGCCAACAGGTTGCGTGGATAATGAGTGCATTATAAGAAATGCTGGCACGTCATTATTCTGATTTTCCGTCCTTAGTCTCTTTGGACGATTGGAGTCATGGTCAATGTCAGGAATTTCTGACCTTGAGCTCGAGGGCTCTAACAGTGGATAGTCACTTATATCCATGTCGGCTCCTTTTGGCCCTGGGGGTTTGTCTTTACCACCCAGGTTACCGGCCCCGCCACGGGGAGGCAGGAGCAGTGCCACGAGGTGACCAAGCGGCTATTAGTTGTGTTAGTAATAAAGAAAACGAAACAGAAAGGTTTCTTTCCTTTCTGGGCCTTTGCCTACTTCTTGCAGAACAAAAGAGCTACTTAAATATAAAATGAGAAAAAACGGTATTCAGAAATAAACAGAATATATACAATGGCAAAAGCTCTTTAGATAGCTCGCTTTGGAAAACGCACTGAGATCGCTTGGCCACGGAACGCTTGGCACCCGGGGCCAGAACAAAGTGGAGGAGAAATTGTTGAAGTTAAACATACAAAAAGCACCTGGGGTGGACGGGATCTATCCAGTTATATTAAAGGAGGCAGCAAAGGAAGTAAGTAAACCCTTAGTTATAATTATGAAAGCTTCCTTGGACTCAGGTGAGCTCCCCATGGACTGGAGGTGTGCAAATGTATCACCAATTCACAAAGGAAGCATTGCAGGATCATCAAGACAAGACTTCAATAACAGAGAAGACACAGCATGGGTTTGATAAAGTGAGGTCTTGTCTGACCAATTTGATTGAATACAATGATGTGGTCACAGAGGAACTGTATGCCAATAATAATTTTAATATCACATACTTGGATTTCAGGAAAGCTTTTGATACTGTTGCACAAGGAAGACTGCTGTACAAATTGGAGAGGTATGGTATTAAGGGTAAATTGCTACAATGGATAAAGGGATGGTTTAGTGGGAGACGACAGAGAGTGGTAATCAATGGACACCGGTCTTCTTGGACAAATGTTATTGTTTTGTATAATTATCAATGATATTGATGAAGGTATATCAGGTTTAATGTTCAAGTTTGCAAATGATACAAAGGTTGGCAGGGTTCTTAATGACAGTATGCTACTCCAACTGGATCAATATAAGTTGGGCAAATGGGCTGAGAAGTGGCAACTGAAGTTTAACATTGACAAATGCAAAGTACTGCATCTGGGTAGCAATGGTCAGGTTTTACAAGGAAATGGTCAGGTCACACCTAGGGTACTGTGTACCAGTCTGGAGGCCTCATTTTAGGAAGGATGCAGAGTTGCTAGAATGAGTACAAAGAAGGGCAACAAGATTGGTGAGGAGAATAATGGGATGCTCTTACCAAGAAAGGATTAAGTTCTGAAAACTGCAGCGCCAGGAGAGTAGGCACCTGCGAGGTGATCTGATTGAGGTGTATAAGGCCTTGAATGGGTTGAGCAAGCTGAATGTTGATGTGATTCTTCTTGCTCAGACTAAGAACCAGACGGGGCACAGTTTCAAATTGAGGAAAGATAGTTGTAGAATAGATGTGAGGAAATTTGTCTTTAGCCAGTGGGTGGTTGATTGGTGAAACAGGCATCCATCTTTTGTTGTGGAAGCTAATAGCTTAAATAAATTTAAGGCTGAGCTGGACAGGCATTTGGAACAATTGGAGGGGTGAAATGGGTGAGTTTTTTTTTTGTCTGATGCTGCATAAGCTTGATTTCTTTCATCTTATGCCTCTACTAATGCTAATAACCGAAGAGAAAGTACCAACTGTGTCGTACTACATTCAGGGAAGTAGAATGTGAAAAAGACCTGGGGGTAATTATGCAGTCAAATATGAAGTTCGCTGAGCAGTGCAGATAGGCTGCCAGGGCAGGTCATGGAGTCTTGTCAGTGATATACAGGAATTTTGCTAGCAGGGACAGGGAGGTAATTGTCCCATTATACAAGGCAATGGTCAGGCCACACCTAGAGTACTACATACAGGTCTGGAGGCCTCATTTTAGGAAGGATGTAGAGTTGCTAGAATGAGTACAAAGAACGGCAACAAAAATTGGTGAGGGGAACAAAGGGTGCTCTTACCAAGAAAGGCTTAAGTTCTGCAAATTGCGGTGCCTGGAGAATAGGCACCTGTGAGGTGATCTGATTGAGGTGTATAAGGCCTTGATTGGGTTGAGTAAGCTGAATGCTGATGGGATTCTTCCTCTTACTCATTTTAAGAACCTGAGGGGGCACAGATACAAACTGAGGAAAGACAGTTGTAGAATAGATGTGCAGAAGTTTGTCTTCAGCCAGCAGATGGTTGATTGGTGGAAAAGAGTTCCATCTTTTGTTGTGGAAGTTGATAGCCTAAATAAATTTAAGGCTGAGCTGGACAGGGATTTGGAACAAATGGAGAGGTGAAATGGGAGGGTTTTTTTTTTTTTTTTGCCTGATACTGCATAAGCTTACTTTCTTGCATTGTATGCTTCTACTAATGCTAATGTCACACAACACTGATTCGCATTTGCACTGTCTATCTATATCAACTGGATGCAACTCCTTGGATTTTGTGTGTTTCTTAACTAACAGCATAAACCCCTCCTCCCTTCCTATCCTGTCTATCCTTTCTGTACACATTGTACTCTCCAAATTCCAATTCTGCATTGATATTCCAACTGATATTTCAATTCTGCACTGATAATCTCTCTGTCTCTCTGATCCTCCTTTATCCACCTTTCAAATTCGTCAAATTTATTTACTATACTCCTAGCACTGGTGTACAGGCAAATATACATGCACCTATTCTTATTCTTAGTAACACAGCCAATGTTTTTATTTGTTCCATGATGACTCCCACCAGCCTCTGAAACCCCCAGCATCCCACCCTTCAGCCCACTTCTCATTCTAATAGAAGCAGTGCAAGGATCACTTTCACCTCTGCCTGTGGCTACTGTTAATCTTTTAGTCTGTGAATTCCCCTAAGCTAGCAATTTTCTGACCCACCTAACATGGCCTAAACAGCATCATCAAACAGTCCAAAAAAAGGGGAGAAAAAAAAGGGAGGAGAAAGAAAAAAAGAAGGGAAAGGAAAGAAAAAAAATAGGGAAAGGGAAAAAAAGATGAAAAGGGAAGAAGGAAAGAAAAAGAAAAGGAAGGAAAAAAAAAAAGAAAGGGAAAAAGAAGAGAAAAAAAAATAATAAATAACGAAAGAGAAAAGAAAAAAATTATGAAAGAATTATAAAACTAGAAAATGTGGGATTTGGTCACACCAAAGGATCAATTAAAGATTAAAAATTTAAGCACACGTGAGCTGTTGCTCAGGTAGCACATTGTACAAGTAGTGTAGGTTAGTGTAGCCTTGCATCCCTTTTATTTAAGTATATCCATCCCTGTAGAAGTAGTCTCTCCTGTTAACAAGCACAGACCACTCTGAGAAAAATTCTATCCCATGAGCCTTGCACAATCTCTCAAGAGCCAAATTGAGTGACAAGGATTTCATCATGTACTCCCCCTGTTGTGTCTGTGCAGAATTGCAGACACTTTCAAATTTACCCTCTCAACTTTTTTTCAACATTGACTTTTAATTGCTAAGTAAATCTGCAGATTTACTTAACAAATACCAATGTGTACAACATGTCACCCTTTGTGCCCTTAAAACATAATATATGCTGATATATGCTCTACCATGTCATTAACTTTTGCACCCCTGGCAGACATAACCTGGACAATAACTAGCTCCTGTGGGAACAGCATATTCTGCCTTTGAGATTGCCGCTGTGTTCTCTGATGCATTTCTTGACACTCACTGCAACTAGCACACACACAAAGACATCCTCCTTGGATAGATCATGTCCTGTTCCATAAAGGTACACAAACATTTCACGTCGCACTTTTTTAGGCTTTGATGCACTGGAGAATTGACCCCCCTCGGTCCTCCCCTCGAGTCACAGCACTCTTGATACTTTGTACCAGTTGGTTTGCTGCTCTAGTCTGGGGCATGATATCCGATTGAATATAATTGATTAACAATGAAAGTTAACAAGGTTTCAGAAGTCCCGCAATCAACAAGAAGCAAGAAGTTAGCTTCCATGATGCTTATTACAATCTATTCCATACAGGTGTCCTGAAGGAGTCCTCAGCAAAAAGAAGATCCCAAACTTCTTAACAGTAAATAGAGGGAGTCCCGGTAAAAAATTAAAATTAAAATTTCATTTTAAAGATTTAAATTTAATAAGCAATTAATCAACAAAATAATAATAATTATCACTATCATTAATGTAATAATCATAACAATTTGGGAACTGTTATGATTGTATGACAATCATAACAGTTCTCGAAACTGTAGAACAATTTTATAGGGACATCGTAATTTAATTTTAATTAATAGTAACATAACAGAATCAATTATTAAATATTTCATGTCGATCTAATACGCTGTAACAGATTAAAACATTTACAAATATCCATATATATATCTAAAGTCTATCCTCCCCTCTCCCCTCCCTTCCCATTAATCTTGGAACCATCCTATTTTACCTACATAATATATCCCTGTACCAAAAATCCCCCAGGTTTGCCATGCAATAAACTCCCATTGGCTATACCAAGTCAAATCCAACCTCCAAACTCCATCCAATAGTCAGTCCACTCCTCCCACCCGTCTTCCCCAACAGGCCCAAGAGACTCCACTCATGGATCAACTTAACAGGTAAGCCCTTCCAACTAATTCTGAGAGTAATTCTAGCGACTTTTCTTAAACTATCTTTATTAATTAATGAATTAATTAATAATGAGCTAATTAAATTTATATGAAAAGTATGATAATTTTATGATAATTGTATGTGTAAACGAGTATGGTATACAGGTAGCCCTCGTTCTGCGCTGGTCCGATTTGCGCAGATTCACAATAGCACCGATCACTAACCAGAACACAATTTTTATTTATTTATTTTTGCAAATTTTTTTATAAATTGGAAGTTTAAAATCGTCACACAAAATTTATCGGCATCATACTGTGCTATCCACTGTTCACATGATTTAGTACAATCTGAGGCAATCAGCACAACCGGATCAGAGACAAGAAAGATTCCCGTGCTCAAAGTAACCACTCATGGATGCGAGTAGTAAAGGTCCATGCGGTGAAGCATTCAGTTGGTTGTTGTTAAATATTTCACGTGTTGAAAATTCATTACGCTAGCATTTTTTATTAATTGTGCTATTAATAAATTAAATAAAAATAATAGTGATATCCGTGTGCAGTTTTTGCCAATCGTGTTATAAAGTTTTTAATTTAATAGAATAAAGAAACACCACGTCTGGTAAAAGAAGTTCATTCAATCCTAGTGCAATATTCTGAGAATGGAATCTGGTGAAAGCCGCAATAATGTGTGTAGGGCTATGGATATGCCTCCATCGACTATTACTGCAACTATGAAGAATGCTAATAAAATAAAACAATCAATGCAAAGTGGTAGGTAAAATTTTTTGTGCCCGGAACTTAACCATGCGATTTCCAATTGACTCTGTTATATAAAAAGTTCCATTAGCGCCGATTTAATTTGCACCCGTCCCTCAAGGAACCTAACCCCGACGTAAATCAAGGGCTACCTGTAATTAGAATACACTTTTATAAATGATCGAATATCATTATTAAATTGAAAACCTGTAGTAGCCCTTCTTAAAAAATTTTCTATCCCCCATAGGCTGAAGATGGGAAATAGTGAGCTAATAGTTTAAGTATTTGGTTCGATTTCTTCAAATTGTATCAGCTGAATAATAATTTACTTAACCTACCACATGATATAATAGTGTAGTGTCTATCAACAATTCATTAACATAATAATGAACAATCACAAGATCCCACCTCTTCCAAGTGTTTTAAAAACTCTGGATTTCATAGGATTTTGTTAAAATGGAAATGAACAAAAAAAAGCGGCATTTCAAGTAAAGGCTTCAAAGGCTCACAATTTTAAATTTAACCCAGTCACTTCTGTCAAAATGGAAAGATTGTGCTCTGATTTTAATTTAAATTAAAAATTTTCCATTTTTTTTTAGCAACTGAAAATTTTAAAATTAATATAAAACAAAGATAAAAATTTCTATAGCATCCCAAACAGCATAAATATTCCTGAACAGCAAGCAGAGATTCTGAATGATACATCTCTCTCTCTCTCTCTCTCTCTCTCTCTCTCTCTCTCTCTCTCTCTCTCTCTCTCTCTCTCTCTGTGTGCGTGCATGTCAAACTATTGATAAAACTCTCAATAACATTCAGTACTTAAAAACCATGACTCATTGTGGATTTAATACAGCTTTAAAGTGCCAAATCATGAAATAGAGCTTATATGTCAAAGATTCAATCAAGGAATAGAGCCAATATGGTACTTACAAATATAAAATAATGAATCTGTCAGAAAATAAAGGTTTGACCAATCATCCGATTTGGTGTTCTATGTTTTGAGGTAAATATCAGAAAGAAACCTATTTTAATGAGAATTTGTTCATTTCATCAGTTGTAATTTAATTATGTTTTGGGTTTCAGGTTTTATTAATAACAGCATTTTGGGTTCCATGCTTATTTCATTCAAATTCTTTTATAACAACATTATAACCATCAGAGGCAATCATATCTTTCACCAGAGAATGCTTCCTAAAGGCCCACTAGTCTGAAACACATACTCCATCTCTGCAGAGAATCCCTACAAGAACTGCAATGGCACATAATATTTACTCAGATAGCATGCAATATATTAGAAAGAGTTGTATAATGTATACAAGGTATAATGTATACCTTGGACCATTATGAAAATCTGTTAAGTTACCACATAAAAATATTGTGAAACTCCAACAAGATATGAATTCAAGCACACTATTTTTTATTTTTTGTAAGTAAAAAGAAATCTAAGATACAGGCATGCAATCACACACCCATCCCATTTTTATATATAGTATAGTATCTGTTGAATGGTGGCACCTGGAATGTCAGTTTAACTCTACTGTGTTTCTCTGTGGTAATATAGACTCTGTACAATTAGGCCAATATGAGGGTATAGTGTTGTTTGTGTGATTATGTAGTATTATGGTGTTTGGACTGCCAACCACAAGGAAGCAGCAATCAACACAAGCCGCTTCCCACAAGGAGCCGGGCCTCTACAATCGCTGTCTGCATGAGAAAGGCAAAATATCCCCCACCCGCCAGAGGTAGCCTATACCAGCATATGCCAGTAAAATACCACATCCTAAAAGAGACAAGCCTGAACTTAGAAATGCAGAAGAAAACATTTCAGGTAAAATTAGGAATTCAATTTGAAGGAAATTTTGATTAGATTATAATTTTCTTTAATTTAATAATTGGGGAACCATTTAGAGGTAGAAAACTTGAAATAATTAAGCAAAAGCATCACTCAACTCTTTGCAAGAAAAGGAAATATACAGCAAATTATACAGCAATATACAAATAGTTATACAAATTGTTTGCAAAAAAAGAAATTATGTGCAGTAAAATTATACAAATACAAAATATACAAAAGTATACAGAATTATATAAATATACAGAGAATTATACCAAAGAAATTGTTACACATTAAAAGAAAAAAAACAGGAAATTTGGTTTTAACCATTAAAGTGAATAAATATCTAGTACAACAATAAGTCTAAGACATAAACAGGTGTTTAAAAATATTATTTTTTCAATACAATGACAAACACTGAAGGTGGTAAAGAGCACACTTTACCACAATATCTAAGGAAATAAATTATATTATATTTAAATAAATTAATTTATATTTAAATATAACCTTAATCACTTTTTACAAAATACATGAACTTCCCGACTTACATAATATTCAACTTAGGCAAATTCGACTTTATGTAAGTTTTTGCTGGCCGGTGCAAACTGAAAAAAAATTATGGAAACATATTTTGCATCTGTAGGGATAAATGGAGGTATCGTGAAAATCTTCTGCAGACTGCTCAGGACCAAGATATCGACAAGTAATATTACAACTTTCTGATAAAACCCAAGAAACCTATAGGTAAAAAGAAATCAAAAAAAGAAAAAATTAGTCAAGAAACACTTGTCCTGATGAACCGAAGATGACAAATGAAGAGCAAGAAAAACACTTGACAAGGAGAAAATTGAGTATACTGAGTTATGCAAAGCCATTAGAAAGAGACTCAGAGAGGACATACGAAAATTTAACACAAGAAAAGTAGAACAAGCATTAAGGGAAAACAAAGCATTTAAATCGGCAGCCATGAGCAGTAATACAGAAAGACAAATGATACTGAAACTGAAGAATCACAATGGCATACTTATAAATAGCAGAAGGCATAATTCAAATAGCAGAAGACTACTTTAAAGAGTTATACAAGGAGCGAGGGAACGATACCAGCAGTGGAGAAGATGGATTGCAAAGTAGCAACACATACAAGATACCCGATATTCTTCCTGATGAAGTAGAACATGCATTGAAGAAAATAAACAATCGGAAAGCCCAGTGGGAAGATGAAGTTACTGTAGAGTTGTTAAATTAGGAAGAAGAGACATGGCACAAAAACTGGCAAGACTCTTCACAAAATGCATTAGAAAAGGTGTGACGCCTAAGGAGTGGAATAATGCAATCATAGTTTTGCTGCATAAGAAAGGAGATAAATCAGAAATTGGAAATTATAGACCAATTAGCTTGTTATCCCACATCTACAAGTCGTTCACAAGGGTCATTACTAACAGATTAGAAAGAATACTTGATGAGAATCAACCAAAAGAGCAAGCTGGCTTTAGGAGAGGATTTTCAACTATGGATCACCTTCACGTAATGTCACAGCTAATGGATAAAGCAAATGAATATAAAACACCATTATGCCTGGCATTTGTGGAATATGAAAAGGCATTTGACTCCATAAAGCATAAGGAAATATTTCAGGTACTGGAAAGACAAGGCATAGATACCCCATATATTATGATTTTGAAGAAAATATATGAGAATGCTACCTCCTTTATTAGACTAGACAAAGACAGTAGTAAATTTTAAATTGTAAAAGGAGTTCGACAAGGAGACACAATATCTCAGAATTTGTTTACTGCTGCCTTTGAGGATGCTTTCAGAAGATTAGACAGGTCACAGAAAGGAGTCAATGTGAATGTAGAGTACCTAAACCATTTACGATTTGCAGATGACATTGTGGTCATAAGCCACGATCCCAAAGAATTAGAGGAAATTCTTAAAATCAGTTATGCAGAGTTAGTAAGGATTTTGGACTAAAGATGAATATGGCTAAAACAAAAGTAATGATGAACAAGTATGCCACAGAAAGGGATATAATGATTGAAAGAGCAGTAATTGAAAAGGTGGAGTCATATATTTATCTGGGATAAGTCATCATTAGCTGTAATAATGATAAATGGCTGAGGGAAGAATAAATTTTGGATGGATAGCATTCAGGAAATATAGTCACGTACCGAGGAGCAATATCCTAATTTCTCTGAAACATAAAATAATGAACCAATGTATACTCCCCGCCATGACTTATGGAAGTGAAACTTGAGCAGTCACCAAAAGAATGGAAGAGAAGATGAGAACTACACAGCGAAGAATGGAATGAATTATATTGGAATCAGACTGTTAGATAAGAAGAGAAACACATGGATTAGGCAGCAAACTCAAGTAAAGGACATTCTTATCAAAACTAAAGAACTAAAATGGTCTTGGGCAGGACACATAGCTCGAAGACATGATGACAGATGGACTAAGAAAATAACAGAACAGTACCCAAGAGAAGCCAGAAGAAAACCTGGAAGAAAACAACGGAGATGGACAGATGAAATTCGTGAGTTTGTGGGTAGTAAATGGATGGTCATTGCACAAAACAGAAGGAAATAGAAAGTTGCTGGAGAGGCCTTCATCCTGCAGTGGATTTAAAATGGCTGATGATGATTGAGAAAATATCGTAATGTGAATCCTATAACACATTGTTCTTTGGTTTTTTTTTTTGTAATTCATTCCAAGTAGGTGGTAGATGACTTTCATCAACCGGTGAAATACCACCACTTTGCTTATTGGAGGCTTGAAGTGGTGAAACCCATGTTTAGTCTCTAGAGCAAAGTTTCCGGCATCCCCCTCCCCCCATACTTCTCCAACCCATGCACGGTACTAAGTACTATAGGTTTTGATATCTTTCGTGTTTGGGGTTTTCATAAAAAAAAAAAAAAAAAAAAAAAAAAAGTCCTTGGAAGTTGAAAATTTCAAATTCCAAGGACTGGGAAGTTGAAAATTCTCTCTTTTAGAGAGCTATTTATCTCTCTAAGAGGTCATTTTTATAATGGAAATTGCACTACACTTTCATGGTTATCATATGTTCCGTTATAAGAATCAATTTTGAAGGCCTTTGTGATATTTTTCTAAAAGACATTTCTGGAGGTCACGACCACAAAACAAAGTCAATTTGTACTTTCTGGTTTACTGGGCTTTTCTGTTAGTGCAATCTATTATAAACAGGTAGTTAACTCAATCTTAATGCATCTGCAATAATACTGATAACTGCAGTTGTGTGGGTATTTATGTTATTATCATGAAATGAGTTCCCCTTCGCTGAAATCTTCAATCATATAAAAAACATATATATAAATTTTCAGAATCTTCTCTTCATTCCTACTTACATATTACAATGACGAAAAGAAAGGGACCAACGGAAGTGCAAGTGCTAGCAGCACTAGGAAACGAAACGAAATTGATTTAGAAATGAAGATGAAAATGATTAAAAAGTACAAAGCAGGACAAAGTTTTTCATCTATTTCACGGAATTAGGTCTCGATGCTCCAACAGTGAATACAATTTTAAAGGACAGTACGCGTATAAAAGAACATGTCAAAGGATCAACGCACTTGAGATAAACAGTGATCACAAAACAGTGTTGAGGTGCAATATCGAAGATGGAACAGCTATTAATAATATGGATGGAAAATCAGATTCAGAAGCAAGTATCCCCTGAGTCCAATGGCCATTCAAGTAAAGGCAAAAAGTATTTATGAAGATATTAAGGATAAGTACGGTGAATGCCAAGCCAAGTATGTGGCAAGCAATGGGTGGTTTAATAGATTCAAGCAACATGCTGGTTTCCAAAACATTAAAGTATGCAATGAAGTCGCCAGCGCCAATTCTGCAGCAGCAGCAGAGAAATTTTGTGGTGTTGGAAAAAATAATTAATGAAGGCAGCTATTCAACGCAACAAATTTTTAAATTTGTTGATGAGACTACTCTGTTTTTGGAAATAAATGCTAGATTAAACATCATTGCCAAAGAGGAAAAGACAATGCCAAGTTTCAAGGCTTCAAAAGATAGCCATGCTTTTTCTTGGGGCTAATGCAGCAGGAGATTACAGATTAATACCGCTGCTTGTGTACCAGTCTGGAAATCCTCATGCATTAAGGGCATTATTAAAGCCACCCTACCCGTGCATTTCTGATCGAACCAGATAGCATGGATAACAATATCTCTCTTTGAGGATTGGTTTAAATGCTGCTTCATTCCCAAGGTTGAAAAATATTGTAAAGACAACGATGTTCCTTTCAAGATTTTGCTTCTATTAGATAATGCTCCTGGACATCCTATGCATCTAGATGATTTTGATTCGAACGTGAGAGTGATATTTCTACCACCAAACACTTCACTCATCCAACCTATGGATCAGGGTGTTATTTTGAATTTAAAAGCAAACTATTTACGCACAACATTTTATTTGCTCAGACATTGTCTGCAGCAGATGGTGAGAAAAATTTTACATTAAGAGACTTTTGAAAATTTTACAGTATTTACCATGCCATCTTAAACATTAATAAAGCCTGGTTGATAATGCCAAAGATGTGGAAGAGTTAATAGAGGAAGAAGAGAAGGAATTATCTAATGAAGAACTTATTGATTTGCAGGCAACAATAGTGAAAGAAGAAAATGATGACAAAAGCTAAAGATGAACCAAATGAGAGCTGAGATGCTTCATCACCAGAGAGAGAGAGAGAGAGAGATGTCAATGGCATTTTGTGAAATTGCATCAGCAATGGTGAGGTTTGAGAAGATGGATCCTGACAGTGAACAATTCTTAAAAGCTAACAGAGGGATGAATGATATGCTTTCTTGCTACAAAGAAATCTGAGATGAAAAAAAAAGCCACTGTCCAGTCATCCATTAATATGTACTTTCGAAAGCTGGAACAGCCGACCCCTTCTAACTCTCCAAAGCCTTCGCCTCCGCAGCGGTGGCATACTTATCAGCTGAAGACATCGATTCTGGCTACAATGCTCGAGAGGTTAAGCTTATTGACGTTATGCCTGTCTCCTCCCTTTTTTTTTTTTTTTGTAATTTTATAATTTTGAAATTTTTTAAATTGCACGCTTTTGTAATTTTTCCTGCACATGAGATAAAAAATTGAATAAATAATTCTATTTACATGTTCATCGAACATTTCTTGTTTTGATTCAATCAATTCAGCAAGCACAGTTCTGAGTGCTGCACAAGCATGGGGGAAATTCTGACTTACGTAGAGTTCCGCAGAATGCAATCCTTACGTTAATCGGGAACGTAATCCTTACGTTAATCGGCTGTATAAACATATTTAAAAAATTTCAAATTTCATACACAGTAAAAGGAATACAGAGCAAATAGTTGAGATGACTGTCAACAGTTATACAATTTGTGCAAACAGGCTACAGACTAATAGCAACAAGTAAATTTTTAGAGACCTTCCTTAAAATTAAGAATTTATTAAATTTAGGGGTGAAGCTTGGTGGGATTTTGAAAGAACTTGGGATAAAGCCGTGAATTAGGGTTGAATTTGAAAGTGTCTGCAATTCTGCCCAGACACGATAGGAGGGAGTATATGATGAGAGCCTTGTCGATCAATTCGGCCCTGGAGGGATTGTGCAAGGCTCAAGGGGTAGAATTTTTTTTTAGCCTGGACTGTACTTTTTAACAGGAGAGATTGCTTCTACAGGGATGGGATACACTTAAATAGAAAGGGTGCAAGAATTTTTGCTGATGATGTCGAGGCACTGTTAGGTGGGTCGGAAAACTGCTAGTTGGGGGGGATACAAGGACTAATAGATTAACAGTAGCCACTGGCAGAGGTGGAAGTGATTCTTGCACTGCTTCTATTGAAATGAGCAGAAGCCTGAAAAACAAGATGCAGGATATTTCAGAGACTGCTGGGAGTCATTGAGGTACAAGTAAACACATGGGTTGTGTTAGGGTAGCTAAGAATAGAAACAGGTGCATGTATACCTGCGTGTACACCAATGCTAGGAGTTTGGTAAATAAATTTGATGAATCTGAGGTATTGCTCAAAACATCAAAGGCAGATATTGTTGGGATATCAGAGACATGGTGTCACACAGATATAAGTAATGCGGAACTGGAATTTGGGGAATACAATGTGTATAGAAAGGATAAACAGGACAGGAGGGGAGGAGGGGTTATGCTATTAATTAAGAAACACAAAGTCCAAGGAAGTGAAGCCAGTCGACATCGATGGACAGGGCAGTGTCGAGTCAGTTTGGTGTGACATAAGCATAGGGAAATCAAAATTGAGAGTAGGAGTGTGCTATAGGCCTAATGACTCTGATGAGTATAATAAGATATTGTACAGGGAAATAGAGTGGGCCAGTAAATCAGAGAGTCTTATAATGGGGGATTTTAATTTCCCAGATATTGACTGGAATTTGTGGGTTAGTCACTCGCACACTAGCAAGGCTTTTGTGGATTTATTGGATGATTGTTTTCTACATCAGCATGTTCGTGAGGCAACAAGAGGGAGCAATACTCTTGATCTGATTATCAGTAGTGATTCTTCATGCATTAAGAATCTGCAGATAAATGAACCACTAGGTGGCAGTGATCACAGTTGTGTTGAAGTGGGATTTACTCAAGGAGGTAACTACCATCAGAGGTAAAGGGAAGGGGGTTTTTGTTTTCGTAAAGGCGACTATGATGGCCTGAGACAGTATTTAAATTCTATACAGTGGGACCAACTGATGATGTTACCAACAGCAAACTCAAAATGGGAAGCATTCAAGGAACTAATCTTAGAGGCTACCAGGCTTTACATACCAACTAAGAAATATTGTTCAAGGTTTAGGCCTAAATGGTTGTCAGATGAACTAATGAGACATGTGGCAGAGAAGAAAAATGCATGGGATACATACAAATTAATGGGTGACATGGAAGCCTATGATAGATATAAGTTGGTCTGTAACCAAGTCACAAAGGAGATTAGGCAGGCAAAGGCAGACTACGAAAAATCCTTGGCAAAGGATGCAAAGAAAAACAGAAAAGAGTTCTTTACATATTTAAACTCAAGAAGGAAAGGGATGAATCAGATTGGTCCACTGGATATTGATGGTTCAACAGTGGAGGATCCTGCTCAGGTGGCTAACAATCTAAATGAGTATTTTGCATCTACATTCACGCATGAGGAGTTATTCAGGAAGGAGAATGATGTAGGTAAAGTAAACATTGGCAGTGAGCTGGATAATTTTGTAATAACTGAGAGCAAAGTGGAGGAGAGATTGTTGAGGATAAACATAAAAAAGGCACCTGGGGTGGATGGGAGCTATCCAGTTATATTAAAGGAGGCAGCAGAGGAAGTAAGCAAACCCCTAGCCATAATTATGAGAGCTTCTTTGGACTCAGGGGAGGTACCCATAGACTGGAGAGGTGCAAATGTAACCCCAATTCACAAAGGAGGATCAAAGGCTGACACAAGTAATTATAGACCTGTTAGTTTAACTTCTGTTCCAGGTAAATTAATGGAGGCACTGGTTAAAGAAGCACTGCAGGATCATCTAGACAAGAATTCAGTTATAGCTCAGACGCAGCATGGGTTTCTTAAGGGCAGGTCTTGCCTGACCAATTTGATTGGATACTATGATGTAGTCACAAAAGAACTGGATGCAGGGAATAACTTTGATATTATATATTTGGATCTTAGAAAGGCTTTTGATACTGTTGCACATGGAAGACTGCTGCACAAATTGGAGCAGTGTGGCATTGGACGCAAATTGCTGCTATGGATAAGGGGATGGTTCAGTGGCAGAACACAGAGAGTGGTAATCAATGGACACTGCTCAACGTGGACTAATGTTATTAGTGGAGTTCCTCAGGGTTCAGTGTTGGGTCCGTTGTTGTTTTCGGTGTTTATGAATGATATTGATGATGGGATATCAAGTTTAATGTCCAAGTTTGCAGATGATACAAAGGTTGGCAGGGTTGTTAAGGACACTACTGACGCTATGCTGCTGCAACAGGATCTGGAAAGGTTGAACAGATGGGCTGAGAGATGGCAAATGAAGTTTAACATTGACAAATGTAAAGTACTACATATGGGAAACAGTAACCCCAGAGCAACGTATCAACTCTGCGGTACTACACTGACAGTGGTGGAGAATGAAAAGGACCTGGGGGTAATTGTGCAGGCAGATATGAAGTTCTCTGAGCAGTGCAGACGAGCTGCAAGAGTAGCTCATGGTGTGTTGTCAATGATATACAGGAATTTTTCTAGCAGGGATAAGCAGGTGATTATTCCCTTGTATAAGGCAATGTTAGGCCACATCTTGAGTACTGTATACAGGTCTGGAGGCCTCATTTCAAGAAGGATGTAGAGCTGCTGGAACGGGTACAGAGAAGGGCAACAAGATTAGTGAATGGAACAAAGGGTTGCTCTTACGAAGAAAGGCTTAAGTTTTGCAAATTACAGAGTCTGGAGACTAGGCACCAGCGAGGTATTCTGATAGAGGTATATAAGGCTTTGAATGGTTTGAGCATGCTCAATGCCAATGGGATTCTTCATCTTGCTCACAATAATCACCTCAGAGGGCATAAATTCAAATTGAGGAAGGACGGATGTCGGATAGATGTGCAGAAATTTGCCTTTGGCCAGCGGGTGGTTGGTTGGTGGAACCGATTCCATCACTTGTTGTTGAAGTTGATAGCCTAAACAAATTTAAAGCTCAACTGGACAGGTATTTCGAACGAACGGAGGGGTGAAATGGGAGTGGTGTGTGTTTTTTTTTTTTTTTTTTTTGGCTGATGCTGAATAAGCTTGCTTTCTTGCATCATATGCCTCTACTAATGCTAATTCCCAAGAATTGATTAATATTGACATTAAGATTGATTAAAAAAGCTTAAGTACAAGTATTGATTGATAAATACAAAATAGGTTTAAAATTCAGATAACCACTGTCGTCTTTTAAGAAAGGAAGAGAGAAAGAGTGAGAAATACTGAAAGAGAGTACGGGAGGAAATGACGAAAGATTCCTGATTGAAAGTAACAGGATCAGTTACAGGCAGTAACTGTGAACGAAATTCACTGTAACTAGGACAAAAGAAAAGAAAGGAAAGTGAGTAAAATCCTCAATGGTACTGCAAAGTCAAAATTTAGAGTTGGAAAGATGGAAATAACCAAGTTTAAAATTTAAGGAACCACGTCCTGTTAAAAGAAAGCTAGAAAACATGCTGGGAGAAAACCATTTATGAGTGCGTTTATTAATAAATGCAACTACTGGAATAAATAATTTTGTAATTAAACCTTTTTGGGAATGAGAGTAGTGGAAGTTGCCAATGATCATGAAGAATTCTTAAAATTTCATTATTTTTCTTGTTTAGGACTGAAGAACAAGTTCATTTGAATCCTGCATTCTGCAGGTCCACTGAATTCTGCAAGGGGTCTTTACAAATGAAAGGCCTCCTTCAGAATTAAATGAAGGAAGAAAGTCCATAGTAAATTAAATATAAGTCTATAGGTAGGGAACCAGAAAGAACTCATAAGGCAGAAATACTGACAGTTCTACATGATCTAAGAATACTAGGAGGAAACAGCACTGGATCGATCCCAGCTTGGATTGAAGAGTAAGCAATTTGGTGCATCTAAACCATTCTGCAGCAGCACAAGTGGCATACAAAGCTGTTGTTTTAAATAGTGTATGCAAATAATTTGAAAGACAAATTTTCTAAACTTTGTTAGACAGATGATTCAAATGGGGAAGAAAGTTATGGCGATTATCAAGCAGTAATCCAAGTAATTTTGTGGTAGTTAAAAAAAAAGGAAGAGATTTATCATTAATTTATGAAGAGGACAAGTTGCAGAAAGAGTGCCTTTGAAGACCATCATACAAGTTTTACTGTGGGTATAGTAAGCGGTGAGCAATCAGTGTTGTTGAAAAACAGAATTTGTGTTTTCTTCTAATGAATGGTGAGAATTTCCATAAAAAAGAACTAAATCATCTGCATATGCAATTGATGAATAATTTAGAAAAATTTTTAGCAATCATTGGTTGAGAACAACATTCCAAAACTACTCTTATATATAAAAAAATATACAATGCCCTTACAATGAATATTTCATGAATTCCAGAAAGAGTGTCCCCATTTCTTGTCACGCTCAGTTACACATGCCAATCAAACTGCAATGGAAACATGCTATTCCAATAAGTTGTTACCCAAGATCACACCATTTATAATTGTGATCTTGGGTAACAATTATAATTGTGTAATTTTTTTTTTCATTTATTTCTCCAAAGTAATTTAACTGTTCAGACACATGCATTAAAGTGGCAAGTGAGGCAATTTTTGAAGACACATCTAGATTTTCCTCGAACCCGGAACAACGTCCTGATCTTCGTACACCAACAACTGGAATCCTGTCTGACACACTATCTGCAGTATCAATCTCCAGGGAACAGCTTATTGTTGCCATTAATTCTATACTAGCTTCTGCTATGGTAGGTGCAGATTGAGTGCCCCAATTCATTATGAAATGTCTTAGCCCATATATTTTGGATCCCCTTTAACTATTTTCAATGCTATTTTGTCAAGTCATTTCTTTCTCCAGCAGTGGAACATTACCTTGTGAAGCCTATACCCAAAATTCAATCTTCTTTTCTTCTTAAAAGACGGCCTATCTGCAACGCCTCAAGTCTCCTAAATCTCCTTGAAGTACTTCTCCCCATTCTAACTAAACAACTTCTTCCACATTAGCCTTCTCAAATCAATTACACCTTTCCTCAGATCCACCAGCTCTATCCTCTCTGTGTTTAAATCTCAAACAGAGCTTGCAGTCACCTATGTAGCTTTTGACTCTATAAACGTTCCTGCAATGCTGAAGCTACTTTCATACCATTATCAGATCAATGGAGACACTCTACAGTTCCTAACATCATTCGTTCAAAAAAGAATAATCCAGTTTACTGTCCATGGGCAAATATACAAGCGATGTATCTCGTCAGGCATGCTACAAGGTATCTTATCTGGGCTCTTGTTTACTGCACTTATCTCCCCACTTGAGTCCAGGCGTGATACTTTATATTATGCAGATGATACAAAGCTCCCCACACTGAATTCTCCACACAATGATCTTCTTGTGATAACAGCATCAATTAATAATACACTCCTGGAATTTGCAAACTACCTCAACCAGTTTGGATTAAAAATAAACTCAGAAAAGTCAGAATTTGTGATATTCTCCTTAAAGAAAATGCCCTCTTGTATTCAGTCAACACTGTGTAATTCTATTCCATCATATAAGCATCCTGATCTCATGGTGTTTTTGATCCTAAGCTCCGCTTCAGTAACCATACGGACAAGCTGCTCACCCAGGCAGGGCGTCTCCGTAGCCAGGTGGGCAGGAGCAGCAGTGCATAGCACACACTTCTTGATTAGACCGGGGTTCGAGCCTGTGAGCCACCAAATACAGAGTACAGATGATGCAGAAAGGTCAGGGAATGACCACCACATATCCCCAGAGCAATATGGCCTTAGTTGCTGATGCTCCTAAAAACCAAACAACACCGAGGCAGCTCAACTCCAATGGATTGCCAAACAGCATTTGCATTATATTAATAAAGTCACCATAGCCGAGTGGGCAGGAGCGGGAGTGCAGTAGCACACGCTCTTTGAGTAGACCGGGGTTCAAGCCCCTGACTGCTGAATACGGTCGATCTGCCAACCCACACTGGACCAGCGTGGCAGATTATGGTCCATTTCCCTCAGCATGAATTGTTGAGGAGGCTTCCACCCTGCAGTGGGTTGATAATGGCTGCACTTTACTTTTTTTTTTTTTTAATAAAGTCACAACTACCAGAAAAAAATGTAAAAACCATGGTATACCCTCTACTTTTATATGCTACAGAAGTATAGGCATCACTGCCCCTAACACAATTAGTCCACCTTTTTTCTACTGAGTTTTGGCTCTTAAAATGGGCCATAAACAAATAAACTTCCTCCACGGTTAAGGACAATTGAAATGGCCAGTTTGATACAAATTCACAGGCTCCCCACACTGATTATGGTGAAACGCCTTACCATAACTGTCAAAATGACCATTGGCAAGATTTTGCACCATCACTGTGGGACTTGTGCTCTTGTCAAGTCCCTCAACCTTCCCTCAGAGCGACTCCAAGTCTGTGCCCACATCTCAGCCATCTCCACTTATGCAATAGGTTTCTGCCTTTTCAGCTACTGTCATGTACCCAGTCTTTGGATGCTGAATTAATAAGTTTGCTTGTGACAGGTAATATAGATGCTGCTTCCTTGAATTGTACTTCCTTCTCCTTGAAGCTCGTCTTAATGCCGCAAGCCAACAATACCATATATGAAGAAGGCTTACTAACTTTTCGGTTTTCCACCTATATGTTCTGTGTACATTGTGGTGTATATAACTGTATTATAGTTTGAGTTTTGAGGTGTATTTCCTTTTATGTGCCCACATATATATTTCCTTATGTTTAATTTATCAATGTTATTTCTCTTACATATTGTATTATCACTGTTAACCCCTGTTTTGCAGCCATAAAGAGCAATATTGCAATGTATTGATTCGTATTGTGTTATTATTATTTTTGCAATAAAGATTTCTATATTCTAAAATTGATTTTCACAAGTTTTGGGAAACAGCAACAACATTGGGATAGGTGCGTTACATCAAACAGGAACATTCTGAAAAAAGAACTTCAAATTTTGGATAGTGTTCAAGTAAATTAATTATTAAAAACATATCATTCCTTTCTGTTTGAGCAACTTTATATTTTTAAATAAAGGCAAATTTACGTCAGATTTCTTCTATTAAAATAATCTGATTCTAATATAATTTTCAACTGAGGTTTTTGATAAACTTGTGAAATTAAAGAAATTATTATCATAATAATAGAAACATCATGTGTATTGATGTTGTTGGGTCTTAGGTACTTCAGCAACTGTACCACTATGCCTGTAAAGGGTGTAATGCAAATAAATAGATCTACTACTAATTTATGAACTTTTACCAAATTTTAATTGTAGAGAGGCTATATATGCGCATAAGTTCCAATCCCTATTTCTGACAGTTGCATTGCTGTCTTTTCTTCATTTGGAAGGGTTTCATGGGCATATTTGTCTAGAAAATATTTCTGATTCAGTTTCATATTTAATCAAATGCATCAGTAAAAAAAATCCATTCCAATTATCATCACCTCTTTCATGGGCAATATCGACAATATAAAAAAAAATTCCTTGCATTTTAATCAGAAATTTAGGCTGCTTTTTATATAAAGAAAGAAAAAAGAAATACAGAATGGCGGGAAGAGGGAACAATTGCATATTACAAACTTTTGGTTAATAAAAAAATAATAATAATAAAAAAGAAAGGAAAATATCTATAAACTAAACAGATTCTCAAAATCGTTTTGGGTCAATGAAAAGGAAAAAAATATTTTTCCTCTCTCTACTTTTTTTTTTTCTTCTCTACTGATATACTATACAAAATTTCCCATAGGAAGCCATGTAGGATCAGTAGAGAACAAAAAGGGAAAATATATTATTATTTTACTTGTAAGCAGCTGAAAATTGGTGGAAGAAAGACTGATAAGAAAACTCATAAATGCATTTAAATGAAGGCTATATGAGTTGTTACATTCGATAGAGGTTAAAAGAAAATTTCATGTATTTGGTATAAGCTTTCAATTAATGAGCAAGAGACTCAATTTATGCAATGTTTTAATTTTATTATGCATGCATTTTCTAGATATAAATTAATTGATTTTAAACCAAAAATTGATAAATAGATCTCTATAAATACCTTGAGTTGTACTCAAAATAATACTGCAAAACTGACTATCTGCCATTAAGTGAGTAACAAGAGGTTCAATTCCAATAACAAGGTTCTGCATTATTTCATTTATACTCTGCAATTCCAGATGAGATGGAAGTAGACATGGAGCAGAAAATCTTTCAAATGAGAGTAGCAATATTTTCCATTAAATGTAAGCAACTATATTTATATAAACCAACTACATTTATTAAAACTTTATTAAATCTGATTGTCTAATAAATGTACAACATCCAAGTTAATAAATAAAATAAAAAAAAATATATATATTCAAAGTAAAAGCTTCATTTTAAAATACTGCTCTTGACTATAAAGCAAAGATTCTGTCATGTTACATTCCTTCCAACAGTTTGTATAGTTCTTCCTTGAATTTATTCAATGTACCCACTTCCACAGCATCAGACAAAAATTTGTTCCAGCAATCAATTGCCAGTTGGCTAAAGGCAAACGGCCAACATCTATTCTACAAATATCCTTCCTCAGCTACAAAATTCACAAGAAACTGTACAGTAACAAGAACTCCAGTATTGAGGTTGATACTCACAAACTAACAAATATTGTTCAAGCTAAATGGATGACAGATGAACTAATGACACATGTGGCAGAGAAGAAAAATGCATGGGATACATATAAATCAATAGGTGAAACAGAAGCCTATGATAGATATAAGCTGCTCTGTAACAAAGCCGCAAAGGAGGTTAGGCACGTAAAGGCAAGTTACGAGAAATCTTTGGCAAAGGATGCAAAGAGTTCTTTATTTATGTAAACTCTAGAAGAGATGAATCAGATTGGTCCACTGGATATTGATGGTTCAACTGTTGATGTTCCTGCTCAGGCAGCTAACAAGCTAAATGAGTATTTTGCATCTACAGTCACACATGAGGAGTTATTCAGGGAGGGAAATGCCAGAGGTGAATTAAACTCTGGCAGTAAGCTAGATGATTTTATAATAACTGAGAGCAAAGTGGAGGAGAAATTGTTGAAGATAAACATAAGAAAGGCACCTGGAGTGGATGGGATCTATCCAGTTATATTAAAGGAGGCAGCAAAGGAAGTATGCAAACACTTAGCCATAATTATTAGAACTTCCTTGGACTCAGGGGAGGTACCCATGGACAGGAGATGTGCAAATATGACCCCAATTCACAAAGGAGGAATTGGCGACCCAACTAATTACAGATCTGTTAGTTTAACTTCTGTTCCAGGGAAATTAATGCAGGCACTGGTTAAAGAAGCACTGCAGGATCATCTAGACAAGACTTCAGTTATAGCTCGGACACAGCATGGTTTTGTTAAGGGGAAGTCTTGTCTGACCAATTTGATTGGATACTAAGATGTGACCACAAAGGAACTGAATGCAGGGAATAATTTTGATATCATATATTTAGATCTTAGAAAGGCTTTTGATACTGTTGCACATGGAAGACTGCTACACAAATTGGAGCAGTGTGGTATTGGAGGCAAATTGCTGCTATGGATAAAGGGATGATTGAGTGGAAGAAGACAGAGTGGTAATCAACAGATACTGCTCTTCATGGACTAATGTTATTAGTGGAGTCCTCAGGGTTCAGTGTTGGGTCCATTGTTTTCTATATTTATAAATGATATTGATGATGGTATATCAGGCTTAATGTCCAACTTTGCAGACGATACAAAGGTTGGCAGGGTTGTTAATGTCACTAATGACAGTACGCTGCTGCAACGGGTTTGGAAAAGTTGAGCAGATAGACGGAGAAGTGGCAAATGAAGTTTAACATTGTCAAATGTAAAGTACTTCATATGGGAAGCAGTAACCCCAGAGTAGTGTATCAACTGTGTGGTACTACACTGACAGTGGTAAAGAATGAAAAGGACCTGGGGCTAATTGTGTAGGAAGAGATGAAGTTTTCTGAGCAGTGCAGACGGTCTGCAAGAGTAGCTCATGGTGTCTTGTCATTGATATACAGGACTTTTTCTAGCAGGGATAAGGAGGTGATTATCCCCATGTATAAGGCAATGGTCAGGCCACACCTTGAGTACTGTATACAGGTCTGGAGGTCTCATTTTAGGAAAGATGTAGAGCTGCTGGAGCGAGTGCAGAGATGGGCAACAAGATTAGTGAATGGAATAAAGGATTGCTCTTACAAAGAAAGGCTTAAGTTTTGCAAATTACAGTGTCTGAAGACTAGGCACCCGTGAGGTGATCTGATTGAGATGTATAAAGACTTGAATGGTTTGAGCATGCTCAATACTGATGGGATTCTTCCTCTTGCTCAGAATAATCGCCTGAGAGGGTATAAATTCAAATTGAGGAACCTCAGTTTAAGGATAGATGTGCGGAAGTTTGCCTTTAGCCAGCGTGTGGTTGATTGCTGGAACAAACTTGCATCTGTCGTAGAATTTGATAGCTTAAATAGATTCAGGGCAGAACTAGACAAGCATTTGGAGCGAGTGGATGGGTGAAATTAGAAGGTTTTTTTTTTTTTTTTTGGCTGATGCTGTATAGCTTGCTTTCTTGCATCAAAAAAAAAACAACAAAATCATTACAGTGGAAATGATAAAATTTGGATATAAAGAAATACTTCCATATTTAAAACTCCTTTACGATAAAATACTGCAAACATACATCTTACCAGAAAAGTGACTAATGTCTCACATAATACTTCTCCACAAGTAAATCAGATATTGGCAATTACTGCCCTATCAGCCTGATTTTGCAAAATTATAAAGTATTTATCAAAACATATTTCCTGCTTGCTGGATGAGAATCAACCTGTGGAATAAGTTGGATTCAGAAAAGGCGTTTCAGTGACTGACCACCTAGACACTTCAAATAAAATATTAGAGATGTACCAGGAATACGACAAGATACTTTTCCTGCATTCCTCGATTATACCAAAGCTTTTGACTCCGCAAACCGCAGAGTACTCTTCGAGGCGCTACAGCAACAGGGTATCCCAACAGAATATATCACACTACTACAGCAAATCTATAAGGACAGCTCAGCTCAAATAAAATTGGATAGATTGGGAGAGAAATTCCAGATCAAAAGAGGAGTTAAATAAGGCAATCCAATCTCACCAAAACTATTTACAGCTACACTAGAGTATATTTTCAGAAACCTAAACTGGAAAACAGAGGAATTAATATCTTGACAAAAGATACTAAGCCATCTAAGATTCGCCAATGATATTATTTTGTTTCTCAGAAGATGCACAGGAATTGCAAGAAATGCTAGATGAATTAAGGAAGGAAAGTGCAACTGCTGGCTTAGACATCAATCTTGAAAAGACAAAAATCATGACAAATTATCAACAATATCCCATTATAAATCTTGAAAAAAACCTCTCGAATTTGTTAATCAGTTCACGTATATGGGTCAAAATTCTATCTTTTCACAATCGCTAGACACACGAGACCAACATGAGGTTTAAAAACTGGAAAAAATACTGGATGCTTGGGGACTATACGAAGGAAGGATTGCCAATTTGTCTAAAAAGAAAGCTCTTAAATACAAGTATAAATTCTGTAATTACCTACTGAGCACAAACCTGGTCCCTTAATAAGGTGTAAGAAAGAAAATTATAAGTAGGACAATGATAGAGTTAGAAATTAGGAATTATATAAAAGAACTAGTTTTTTAAAATAAATAAATGCACAAGGCATAATACTTTAAGAGTTTGGTATCTATATAATATCGGTGTTTAGATACACCATAGATAACTCTTAATAAACTACAAAGTAGTTGTTGTAGGCATCATTTGCTGTTTCTCATATTGTGCTCTGCCTTCACGACGAGTTGCCATGATATTGCACTACTTCGAATAAGTAACTCTTCACTAATAGAGAAGACTATTGTTACTTATTCTCAGTTGAGTACCACCACCCAGACAGCACTGTTTCACGGCTATTGGCCGATCATCAGTGGGTGGGCAGGTACCCTGGTAATGCAGACATGACGACCCAGTTGTGAAGTTAATCACACAATATGAGAGATGCCAAGAGGTGTAGATGTCAATATTTAAAATAAATAAATGCACAAGGCATAATACTTTAAGAGTTTGGTATCTATATAATATCGGTGTTTAGATACACCATAGATAACTCTTAATAAACTACAAAGTAGTTGTTGTAGGCATCATTTGCTGTTTCTCATATTGTGCTCTGCCTTCACGACGAGTTGCCATGATATTGCACTACTTCGAATAAGTAACTCTTCACTAATAGAGAAGACTATTGTTACTTATTCTCAGTTGAGTACCACCACCCAGACAGCACTGTTTCACGGCTATTGGCCGATCATCAGTGGGTGGGCAGGTACCCTGGTAATGCAGACATGACGACCCAGTTGTGAAGTTAATCACACAATATGAGAGATGCCAAGAGGTGTAGATGTCAATATTTAAAATAAATAAATGCACAAGGCATAATACTTTAAGAGTTTGGTATCTATATAATATCGGTGTTTAGATAAAGCTGTCTGGGTGGTGGTACTCAACTGAGAATAAGTAACAATAGTCTTCTCTATTAGTGAAGAGTTACTTATTCGAAGTAGTGCAATATCATGGCAACTCGTCGTGAAGGCAGAGCACAATATGAGAAACAGCAAATGATGCCTACAACAACTACTTTGTAGTTTATTAAGAGTTATCTATGGTGTATCTAAACACCGATATTATATAGATACCAAACTCTTAAAGTATTATGCCTTGTGCATTTATTTATTTTAAATATTGACATCTACACCTCTTGGCATCTCTCATATTGTGTGATTAACTTCACAACTGGGTCGTCATGTCTGCATTACCAGGGTACCTGCCCACCCACTGATGATCGGCCAATAGCCGTGAAACAGTGCTGTCTGGGTGGTGGTACTCAACTGAGAATAAGTAACAATAGTCTTCTCTATTAGTGAAGAGTTACTTATTCGAAGTAGTGCAATATCATGGCAACTCGTCGTGAAGGCAGAGCACAATATGAGAAACAGCAAATGATGCCTACAACAACTACTTTGTAGTTTATTAAGAGTTATCTATGGTGTATCTAAACACCGATATTATATAAAAGAACTAGTATAAAGAATGCTATAGTGGAAGCAAAACATCTAATGTGAAAATGGGCAGATCATATTATGAGAAAAGAAGATAATAGGTGTAGTAAAGCTTCAACTGAATGGATACTACTGGAAGAACATAGAAACAGAGGTTGAGAAAAAAAGGAGATGGTGCGAAAGTTGGAGTTTGCAAGAGGAAATTGGCCAACCACGACATGGGTTATTATTATTATTTTTGGTTTTTAGGAGCATTAGCAACTAAGGCCATATTGCTCCGCGGATATGCGGTGGTCATTCCCTGAGCTTTCCGCATCCTCCATATTTGGTGGGCACAGGCTCAAACCCCAGTCTAATCAAGAAGCGTGTGCTACGCACTGCTGCTCCTGCCCACCTGGCTACGGAGGCACCCACCCATGACATGGGACAAAAAAAGATGGAAGATTTTGGGAGAGGCCTTTGCCCAGCAGTGGGGCAGTAATTGCTAAGAAGAACCTCAATTTGCCATTTCTAAACCCAACTGCCTAATTTTTCTAGATCACTATTATTATATATTAATTTAAAGATCACTATTAAAATATATTTTTAGTAGCAATGGGTAAAATATATATTTCTCCCTCCCCTTTGATTATGCCATTGTTTCATAATATTAGGTGTATAAATTTAATGATTTTCTATTATGACATTTAGAAAAAAGTACCGGAATGTTGTTCCGGTGCGTTCTGGCCCAAATACACCACTGCCTTTAATCATTCTAATAAGGGACAACGAGTGTCCCATATATGTTAAAGGCAGTGAAACAATTAAAAAAAATAGATTATGGTAACTTAATTATGGTAAATAAATTATGGTAACAAAGTCAGTTAAACAATGTTTATCCATACTGACATTGAATTACCGTCTATGTGAATGCAGTGTACCTACATACCTGCCAAGGGGTGGGTTTGTCCATTAGCGAGAGGTGTGACAGCATCGTGTTGATCAGAAACCAAGTATCCCATGAATTCTGTCATTTTAGTGTGTGTGTGTGTGTGTGTGTACTCGGTGATCCCTGAATTATGACCACCCCATTCATAATGGACTATGTCTTATAGGTCGACCGGGCTAGCCGGGTGGGTAAAGTGCCTGCCTGGCAACCAAAAAGGTCACGGGTTTGAATCCAGCCTCGGACTTGGATCAAAGTACTGCAAAAACCTTGGGAAGTGCATTATGGCCACAGAAGACTATGTGCCAACAACTAACTTAAAAAAAAAAAAAAAAAAAGTCTTATAGCTTGCAGTATAGAAAGCCAAACAATACAGCAGTGGTAATTTGCATCTGGTCATGCAAGTCAAAGTGATAAAGCAGCAGTTATGGGATGTAATAAAGATATTACAGAGTTTCAAATGCACATGGTTGTAGGAGCTCAAGGGGCAGATGCTTCCATATCAGAAATGGCATATCTTTACAGTTGCCCACAGGCCACTATGATTCAGGTGTACAAAGAATGATGTTGAAAGGGTCAAACAATCTCCTGCTGACAGAACTATAAAGGATTACACAAGGTAGATGTTCATGGTAAGTGAAGGTGCAGCACATGATACAGGCTCAATGGCTAGTCACTGTACAACAGTAATTATCACAATATCACTATATCCAAAATTATGATTCTCCACACACTCAGATGTATGGGGTTCCACAGCAGAAAACCCAAGATACACCCTCTCCTCACTGCTGATTATTGTCGAAGATGAATGCTATGGTGTCAACAACATACTGGTTGGACACTGAAGGACTGGAAACGAATTCGCTAGTCAGATGAGTCCAAGTACCTTGTGTAACACTCTGACAGATACCTTCATGGTGTGGTGCAAGCAGCATGAGTCAGTGGACACATCATGTGCAGTGCCCACTACCCAGATGACAGTGGTTGCTTAATATGGGGCATGTTTTGCTGGCAAGGAATAGGACCCCTGGTATACATGGATCTAAGTTTCACTGGTGAAGTCTATCGACAGCTCTTAGGAGACCATGCACCCTGCCATGTTTCATTTTTCCTAGACAAAAACAAGATTTTCCAAGATGATAATACGCCATGTCATCAGGCCCGCACTGTGCACAAGTGCTTAGAGAAATGCAATGAAGATATCGTCCATCTTAATTGACCTCCAAATTTGCCTGACCTCAATTTAATTAAACACTTATAGGATGTTTTGGAACAGGAAGTGAGGCATATGGTACATGTAACCATCATCATTTCTGACACCGTGGAAAGTCTTAAAGGCAGTATAGCTGCGGATCCCTACGAATACCTTCATACATGTGGTAGAGCCAATGCCTGGGCTGTTATCCATGCAAACAGTAGCCCAACATGGTATTAGGTAGGTGGTCATAATTAAGTAATCACTCAATGTATGTATGTACAGTTGACCCTTGAACAACATGGGCTTGAACTGAGCGGGTCCACTTATACGAGGATTTTTTTCGATAAATATATTGGAAAATTTTTTGGAGATTTGTGACAATTTGAAAAAATTCACAGACGAAACTCGTAGCCTATATATATATATATATGTGTGTGTGTGTGTGTGTGTATACATACATACAAAGTTAGTAGTTGTGAAGGGTAATGTACTAACATTACTTGACTGATAATGCTGGTTATGGAGAACAAAGGGCGAACGGAACTGTGATTGCAATCACGGTGAACAAAGCCAGGAGCTAAGATAATGGGAGGTAATAATGATTAATAAGAAATAATAAGCATAACTTAGTGCTCTTCATCCTGTGATTTCAGTGCCTTTTTCGAGGGCCAGCCACCGAAATCAAAGGAGGAAACGGCAATAAGTGGGTATATCCTCTGTTTCTGACATGAAATACAGCCCCACATGGTATACTAGGAAATAGGTAAGGTTTGTTTAAATCATTTAAAATAATTTGTATAAATAAATGGTTTAGGTCAGTTAAAATAATTTGTTTAAATAAATGGTTTAGGTCAGTTAAAATAATTTGTTTAACTTTAATATTAATATTGCAGCGTTGTATTTCATGGCTGACCCAACAGAGGCTGAAAGTAAAGAATAACAAGTATAAAAAGCAAGGAAGGGATAACTTACATGCAATAAGAGAATAACAAGATTAAAAAGCAAGAAAGGGATAACTTACATGTGGTCGTAGCGATCTGTACTGTTGTGGAGAAATAAAATGTTTAGACGAATGTGGGCTCCGGTATGTGGTGTAGGCTAGCGACCCCTGGTGTAAGGAATCGGGAAGGTTTTAAATAAAATAAATAAATTAATTATGTTGGGCTAGTTACCCCATGTGTATTAGGTTGGAGATGTATTCACATGATTTAAATAAATAAATAAAATAAGGCAGGTTAAATTAGCAAAATAGTAAAATTAAAATTAATCTAACCAAATTTTGTTATGAAGAGTTAAAAGTTTGAAGGAATGCATCTCAGGATAGAAAGGGATAAATGGCTATCAAAGTAGCAGTATATAGTCGCTGAACTTTGTATAGGCAAGGAAAGTGTTTTTAAGCCAAAAAGGAGCATCTCGGGTATTGCATTTGGTAAACTAATGGCTCACGAGAAATAAACATATAGGGGTTAGGAGCACATAAAGTGTACTGAAGAAGGCAAAAAGTTGGTGCTTAGGGCAGTTCGGGGTTGCTATACCTGTTCCTATAGTAGGACCCTCAACATAGTTCTGTGAGAATCCTTCAGGTATTTTTGTATGGTATATGAAGATAAAAGATTGTAGATAAATAAAATAATATATAAAAGGTAAATGATAAATGAATACTCCTATAGATAGCCAATCAGGGTGGGAGTATTGACTATACATATGTACAAGCCTAGCAGCAATGGAATGTCAGTTTGCCATGATGTTATCAATATCACTGGTACAATTGATTAATTTTTATATGTGATTATACTGAGAGCTTTTTTGATGCGGTAAATAAGTAGGCTGCCGGAAACTGGTTGTTTAGAAGTTTGCTGTAAAGGTTTCTGATGTTGCTTACTATCAGTTGTTTGTTACTGCATACCGTAGCTATTCTGATGATTTGTGATAAGATGATGTTGGCATACACTTGTTTGGATATATTCAAATTCCAGTGTGTGAAGCAGAACATGTTAAAGTTAAAGGCGTCTTGCTTATTATATATATTGGCAGTGGGGTAGGGGTTGTGGAGGTCGATATCCAGATCCAAGCAGTTAACAGCTTTGTAATTATCATTGGTTTTTTCTAGTGCGAGTTCAGTCGGTTATATATTGGCCAGGTTTTGTACGAAGTTGGGACAATTTGCTTATTATTTTTATTTCTGTTATTAATAATATTTTAAACTGTTGCTACCTTTAAAACATGTTAACTGCAAGTCATGTCCAGGCCTCACCCGCACTACCCAGAATGGCTTTCTATATTTTTTCCATACTACTTTCCATATTACGGGCACAGAACTACACATTGTAATTACAGTTTACATCTGTTTTTACACTTCCTTATATCAGTAGTTTTGGCTTATTAGCCGTTATTTCCTGCTTCATATCAGTATATTCACTTTATTAGCTTATATTTCTCCGTCTGGAAAACAATTTTTCACACCACTTTATATTGGCAACATTGCCTTTTAACCTGCTCTTCTTTCTTCGTATCGGGAACCTGGCTTTATAAGCTTATATTTCTTTAATAAACTTAACTTTGAATTAACACCATACTCAAAAATCCTATTTCCTCGTCCCCCCTTTTTTTTGACTTAATTTTCACTTTACTTTCACCTTGTTTTTGATTTTATTTTCAACTTGTTTATTACGTTTTCCGACATATTATTATGTTCACTTTATTTATTGATTTATTATGTACTTTGAACTCTTATATGGATAGACAAAATTTACTAAACATGCTACACGGGCAGAGTAGAATAAACTTGACCCAGGGAGCCTGTGCTCTGTTTGGCTCTTCATTACACTGTACTATTCCTAAATACACACATATTACACACACCCCGCAGAGCAAACAAGCATCAAATGCCCTCAGCCTAGCTAACAACGGGATAACAGATTCCCATTCTATCACATCCATTTACATACTTTCACACATTAAACACTGACCTCAATTCGAGTAACACATACAAGCCAGTGACAAGCAATAACAATATCATAACAAAAAAGCTATTAGCCATCAACAAAAAACTAAAACTTAGTATTAATAATTATAATTTTCCATACATATACTGCATACCAAAGTTCCATAAGAATCCAATAGGCTTCAGATTCATTACCTCATGCAAGAACAGTTATGCATACAAACCAGGAAAAACCTTAGAGCAACTCTTGAAACCCATCTTGAACATCTTACGTGACAGTAAGATAATCAGCAACAATATCCATATTATAAATGCCTTATGTAGTAACAATATATCACATATACAAACCTTCGACTTTAACAGCCTATTTACAAGTATAGATCAAACCAATTTGAAGCATGTCTTAAACAACCTGTATAATAGATACAAACAGAGAATACTCTGCAAACCTATATATTGGAATAATCTACTCAACTTGTGCATCTTCAACAACTACATTTTCGATGGAAAAACAGTTTACCAACAAACCATGGGCACCCCTGTGGGCAGCCCAGCAAGCTGTATCATTTCCAATCTATACTTATACTGGTACGAAACATCACTACCTCCCAATATATTCATATTCAGATATATTGATTTATTCGTAGCAAATTATCCCAACTTAATACAAAATCTGGCCAATATATACCCGACTGAACTCACACTAGAAAAAACCAATGATAATAACAAAGCTGATAACTACTTGGATCTGGATATAGGCCTCCACAACCCCTATCCCACTTTCAATATATATAATAAGTGAGACTCCTTTAAATTTAACATATTCTGCTTCACACACTGGAATTTGAATATATCCAAACAAGTGCATGCCAACATCATCTTATGCCGACCGGGCTAGTTGGGTGGGTAAAGTGCCTGCCTGGCAACCCAAAGGTCGCGGGTTCGAATCCTGCCTCGGGCATGGATCAGAGTACTGCAAAAACCTTGGGAGGTGCATTATAGCCACAGAAGCCAATGCACCAATAACTAACAAAAAAAAAAAAAAAAAACATCATCTTATCACAAATCATCACAATAGCTACGATATGCAATAACAAACAACTGATAGTAAGCAACAACAGAAACCTTTACAGCAAACTTCTAAACAACCAGTTTCCGGCAGCCTACTTATATTACCACATCAAAAAAGCTCTCAGTATCATCACTTATAAAAAATTAATCAACTGTACCATTGATATCGATAACATATCAATGGTACATGAAGGGATCCTCTTACCAAGAGAGGCTTAAGTTCTGCAAATTGCAGTGGCTGGAGACTAGGTACCTGCGCGGTGATCTGATTGAGGTATATAAGGCCTTGAACGGGTTGAGCATGCTGAATTCTGATGTGATCCTTCCACTTGTTCAGATTACGAACCTAAGGGGGCATAAATTCAAATTAAGAAAGGGCAGATGTAGAATAGATGTGTGGAAATTTGCCTTTAGCCAGCGGGTGGTTAATTGTTGGAACAAACTTCCATCTGTCGTGGAAGTTGATAGGTTGAATAAATTTAAGGAGAAACTGGACAGGCATTTGGAGGGAATGGTGTGTTTTTTTTTGGCTGATGCTGCATAAGCTCACAAGCATACACTTGCTTTCTTGCATCATATGCCACTACTACTACATCATGGTAAACTGACATTCCATTACTGCTAGTACATATGTATAGTCAATACTCCCAGCCTCTTTGGGGTCTTACAAGCATAGAAAACTTGTACCCCCCCCCCCCGATTGGCTATCTATAGGAGTATTCATTTATCATTTACCTTTTATATATTATTTTATTTATCTATAATCTTTTATCATCATATACCATACAAAAACACCTGAGGATGCTCACAGAACTATGTTCAGGGTCAACTTTTTGTCATCTTCAGTACTCTTTATGCTTTCCTAACCCCTATATGTTATTTTTTTCGTGAGCCATTAGTTTACCGAATGCAATACCCAAGATGCTCCTTTTCTGCTTTAAAACACTTTCCTCGCCTATACAAAGTTCAGCGACTATATACTGTTACTTTGATAGCCATTTATTCCTTTCTATCCTGAGATGCATTCCTTCAAACTTTTAACCCTACCACTACCCCCTCTTTAAATTTCATAACAAAATTTGGTTATATTCATTTTAATTTTACTATTTTGCTAATTTAACCTAACTTACTTTATTTATTTATTTAAATCATTTGAATACATCTCCAACCTGATATACATGGGGTAACTAGCCCAACATAATTAATTAATTTATTTTAACTTTAACTATAACCACATACCGGAGCCCACATTCATCTAAACATTTTATTTCTCCAAAACAGTACAGATCGCTAGCCTTTCTTGTTTTTTAATCTTGTTATTCTCTTATTGCATGTAAGTTATCCCTTCCTTGCTTTTTATTCTTGTTATTCTTTTATTCTTTACTTCCAGCCTCTGTTAGGTCAGCCATGAAATACAACGCTGCATTATTAATATTAAAGTTAATCAAATTATTTTAACCGACAATGTATAAATATCAACCGGTGAAATACCACCACTTTGCTTATTGGAGGCTTGAAGTGGTGAAACCCATGTTTAGTCTCTAAAGCAAAGTTTCCGGCATCCCCCTCCCCCCCATACTTCTCCGTCAACCCATGCACGGTACTAAATACTATAGGTTTTGATACCTTCGTGTTTGGGGTTTTCATAAAAAAAAAAAAGCGCATCAGAAATACATAGCTATATCTGAATAAATCAGAATATTATTATTCTGATTTACCGACAAATTATTTTAACTGACCTAAACCATTTATTTATACAAATTATTTTAACTGATTTAAACAAACCTTACCTACTTCCTAGTATACCACGTGGGGCTGTATTTCATGTCAGAAACAAAGGCTATACCCACTTATTGCTGTTTCCTCCTTTGATTTCAGCGGCTGGCCCTAGAAAAAGGCGCTGAAATCACAGGATGAACAGCACTAAGTTATGCTTATTATTTCTTATTAATCATTACTTCCCATTATCTTAGCTCCCTGCTTTGTTCTCCATAACCAGCATTATCAGTCAAGTAACGTTAGCACATTACCCTTCACGACTACTAACTTATGGTCATTGGGTACTTTCTGCATATAGCAGTGTCCCAGGTCCATAATCCATTATTATTATTATTATTTTTTTTTTTATTTCTATTATTAATAATATTTTAAACTGCTGCTACCTTTAAAACATACATACATATATACACACCCAAGAATATATATCTTTGTATATAATAACTTAATTTTTGATGTTTGCACATGAGGAACAGGAAGTGAATCTGCATAAACTCGAGAGAAGAAAAAAGCATAAAAATCGTATTAAGTAAATAGTATGAGATGAATTAACAACCTAATAATTGTATCCCATTTTAATAACGGGTAGCCTACGGCTTTGTCTATTATAAAAAGTTAAAATTTATCAAAACTTACACAAAAACTTACAAACCATTGTTCGCAGTCGAGAGAAATGTAAACAAACGTAAAGATGCAGTATTAAATCATAACTGCATAAAATTAACTGTAGTACATAGTGTACTACTGTAATAATTTCGTAGCCACCTCCTGTTGCTATTTCGGTGAGCTCAAGTATTGCGAGTATCCGCTTAAAACACCATGTGACACTAATCATCTCTGTGTGAGCAATTCATCTCTCCAGTAAATTGTGTATCGCAGTAAAAAGTGATCGCTTGCGGTTCTCCCATATTTTTCATCGTGTTTAGTGCAATACCCAAACGAAATGCCACTAGTGATGCTGGAAGTGCTCCCAAGAAGCAGAGAAAAGTCATGACATTACAAGAAAAAGTTGTATTGCTTGCTATGTACCGTAGATTGAGGTCTGCAGCTGCGGCTGCCCGCCATATCAAGATAAATGAATCCAGCATAAGGACCATTGTAAAAAAAGAACAGGAAATTCGTGAAGCCATCATTGCACTTACACTTTTTGTGAAATATCTTTTTATCTCGTATTGAAAATGCATCTATAAGAAAGGCATACCTATAGACTCTAATATGATTTGAGAAAAAACAAAGTCATTATATGACAACTTAAAGCAAAAGGAAGGTGAAGGATCTAAAGCTAGAGAATTTTAACGCCAGCAAAGGATGGTTTGATAATTTTAGAGAGGTTTGGCTTAAAAAAATGTCAAGATAACAAGAGAAGCAGCTTCTGCCGACCAAGAGGCAGCAGACGAGTTCCCAGATGCCATTAAGAAAATCACTGAGGAGAAAGGATATCTGCCTGTACAGGTTTTTAATACAGATGAAGGTGCCCTGTTCTGGAAAAAAAAATGGCACAAAGGACATTTATTAGTAAGGAAGAGAAGTGAGCATCGGGATTAAGGCAAGAAGGGAAGGCAAGTAGGCTAACTCTACTGTTTTAAGGCAATTAAGGCAAGTAGGCTAACT
The DNA here is from genome assembly GCF_048544385.1 of Mastigoproctus giganteus. Classification (NCBI taxonomy): domain Eukaryota; kingdom Metazoa; phylum Arthropoda; class Arachnida; order Uropygi; family Thelyphonidae; genus Mastigoproctus; species Mastigoproctus giganteus. Next base: position 133,420,916 of record NC_143576.1, read on the forward strand.
CTACTGTTTTGTGCAAAAGCAGTCGGTTTATGATCAGGACTACCCTTATCTATAAAGCGCTAACTACCGAGCCTTGAAGGGAAAAGATAAACACCAGCTGCCAGTCTTTTGGTTGAACAACAAGAATCCTTTTTCTGCATTGGTTCCATCGATGCTTTGTCCCTGAAATCAGGTACCTTGCCAGTAAGGGACTGCCTTTTAAAGTTCTTTTGATATTGGACAATGCCTCTGGCCACCCAGAACCCCTTCAACACTGAAGGTGTTGAAGTGGTCTACTTGCCCCCAAACACAACGTCTCTAATTCAGCCTCTAGATCAGGGGATCATAAGGACCTTTAAAGCTCATTACACACGGTACTCTATGGAAAGGATTGTAAACGCTATGGAAGAGAACCTCGATAGAGAAAACATCATGAAAGTCTGGAAGGATTACACCATTGAAGATGCCATCGTTGTTATAGAAAAAGCCATGAAAGCCATCAAGCCCGAAACAATAAATTCCTGCTGGAGAAAACTGTGTCCAGATGTTGTGCATGACTTCACAGGATTTACACCAGAGCCCCAATCAAGGAAATCATGAAAGAGATTGTGGATAAGGCAAAAAAGGTGGGGGGGGGGTGAAAGGTTTCAAGATATGGATCTTGGAGAAATTCAAGAGCTAACACAACACCAGAGGAATTAACAGAAGACAACTTGATGGAGATGAGTGCTTCCGAACCAGTTCCAGACGATGAGGAAGAAGACGTAGAAGAAGCAGTGCTAGAAAACATATTGACATTAGACAATCTGACAGAAGGGTTCCGATTATTCAAGAATACTTTTGACTTCTTTTATTACATGGACCCTTCTATGATATGGGCATTGAAACAAAAGCAAACAGTGGAAGAAGGATTGGTACTGTACAGAAACATTTTTAGAAATGAAAGAGAAATGAAAAAGCAAAAACAGTCGGACAGAAATTACGATGTATTTCCATAAAGTTACACCGAGTGTGCCTGCCTCTCCTGCCTCCCCTTCCACCTCTTCCACCTCTGCGATAGCAAGACCAAACCTTCCTCCTCAGCCTACTCAATGTGAAGACGACAAGGATGAAGACTTTTATGATGATCCACTTTCACTTAATGAACAGTAAATAATCATCATGCCATACAGTTAATAAACTTATCTGTTGTGTGTGCGTGTGTGTGTGTGTGAGTGTCTTCGTGTGAAAATATAATAGCTGTATGGCAAGAACTGTATGAGACGTTTTTGTATCAACATCATCGCCTAAGTATTCATCGTGTAGAACATCGTGTGCAAGACGTATGGAAGTGGATAGCTTATCCTTATATAGGCATAAGGTGAGTGATATTTAATATAAAATGAATAATGTGTTAGTTTTCTTACTGTTTTATAACTTTGCTTTCAAAGAATTACATTACCGTACAGTATGCTTCTCTCTCTCATAACTGGAGAAACTGCGTATCAGCCTATCATCACAGGTAAGTGATTTTTTTTTAAAATGTAACAATGTTTCCAATACACACATTGTTACATTGTTACATTTTTTTAAAATGTAACAATGTATTATGAATATGACTGTAATACTGTATGCCATAAAAATTTTATAATGATTCATTCGTTAGTGTATAGGCTAGGCTACCGTAAAGGCAATCGTATCGATTACACTAGGCTACCATAAAGCAATCATATTGCTGCTTCTTTGTTATCAATGCATGAATCGTTATACCTGTAAATAAATATTTCTTTTTCACATTATCTTTCCATTTTTGATGTCCAGTGTTAGTAATATGTATAATATCTAGAGTGTTTTGTATTATATAAGACAATATTGATGTACGTACTGACAGAAAAACAGACAATTCACCTTGTAAACAGACAACGTAAACTTATGGTATCGATAAATACAGTACAATACTGTAAAAGTATTTTCTCTTCCTTATGATTTTCTTAATAACATTTTCTTTTCTCTAGCTTACTTTATTGTAAGAATACAATATATAATATATATAACATATAAAATATGTGTTAATCGACTGTTTATGTTATCAGTAAGGCTTCCGGTCAACAGTAGTTAAGTTTTTGGGGAGTCAAAAGTTATATGCGTATTTTCAACTATGTGAGAGGTCGGTGCCCCTAACCCCCACGTGTTCAAGGGTTAACTGTATATATATATATATATATATATATATATATATATATTCACACACTGCCCTACCATTAATATTTGGAAGCCTGCATTCTATCTACAAATAACCTTTATTTACAGAAAAAATAATAACATGTGCCTTTATACCATCTGTCTCTCCAAGGAAAATTCCTAACTGGTTGTCCAATTTTACTACCACTTGGCCTTCAAAGTAATGACCAGTTCATCTGATTTTTGGGCCATCTCTCTCTCTCTCTTTCTCTCTCTCTCTTTCTCTCTCTCTCTCTCTTTCTCTCTCTCTGTGTGTTCCCCGCCCCCCCCACCCCACCACAAGCATCTGACAAATCCAATTCCTACCAAAGGTTCTCTGTAGGAGTGAGGTCACGGTTTTGGGCTGGCCAGTCCAACTTTCTGATGCTAATGTCATCAAACAAATCCATCACAATGTATGAGCATTCCCCAAAGTGCTGCCACAAAGTAGGTAATGCATTATTGTCCAGGACATCTGGACAGATCTCAGCATTCGTGGTTTTGGCCATCAAGAGACCCAGGCCAAACCATGAAAATCAGCCCCGCACAATCAAGCTGCCTCTGCCAAACTTCACTATTAGAATTATATAGTCAGACAGATAGTTTTCTTTGTACATCCACCCTACCCAGGAATGACCATCAGACTAGCTAACCATATACTGTGATTTGTAACTCCAAAGCACAGCTTTCCATTCGTCTATGGTCCAAGAATGGAGAGCCTTACACCAAGCTAGACAACATATGGCATTACCCAGGGTGATTAGTGGCTTGCAGAGAGTTGTATGGCCATGATACCCAATATCATGCAGCATCCTAAACACTACTGGAGCTGCCAGTGGCCCAATCATCTGACTGAGAGCCTGTGTGTGTGTGTGTGTGTGTGTGTGTGTGTGTGTGTGTGTGTGTGTGTGTGTGTGTGTGTGTGTGTGTGTGTGTGTGTGTGTGTGTGTGTGTGCACGTGTTGTGGCAACAGTGTTCCAAGCAAACAGTTCTTTGTAGTTCTTTTCTCTCCTGTCATGTTCCATCAGCTTTGGAGGTTTTCAGGTCATTTCATCACAGTTTCAGCACAGTCCACTTCCACTCACAGATCACACCAATGTTGTAGTAGGGATTAGTGCCCCGTTTTTGCATACACAGAATGATAATAGAGTGCTTATGTGGAACCCTGTTATCATTCTGGGCTAGAAGTCTGTTAACTCTGTCAATTGAAATTAAAAATAAAATTTGTGAATTCTTTAGTAGCAGCAAAATTATAAACTTCTAAATGATGGAACATGAAAATTGGCTCATATGGCCACTTATTAAGCAAATTTATTTTTAAAAAAAATCAAAATTATGAATATAATTATTTCTGATAGCCACCTTGAAAATTAATGAGAGAAATTATTAGATCTAAACAAAAGAAGTCAGTTAACTACTACTACTTTTTTCTTACAATTTGACTATCTGTGAAAATAAAACAAAGCAAATTTTTATGATTTTTATTTATACTACCTGTATAATATCAGAATAAGCTGAATAACATCTTTAATGCAGTTTCCTAAATAGCCTTTAAATTTCCCACATATTGTAATAATTAATTTCAAGTTAAAGCTGCATATCTTGAGTGTCCGACTAAATAACCTCTCTTCTTCAGATACCTAATTATAAAAATTTCATAAAATACAATGTAACTTCTCCCATTTTTAAAGTGATTTATGAAATATGACAATAAAGTTCCAGAATTTCTTTACAGATTGCTCAAGCATTATAAGGTAACACATATATGTTTTAAAATATCTGTACACTCGCTTATGCTGCAGCTGTAAAACAATCATACAATCATACCAATACATGCCAGTTTTTGTATATCAGTCTTGTTAATAGTAAGAGAATGCTTCGTGGTCCTGTCAAAAAATAAGTGATCAGTAGACAAAAATGTAAGGGAAACTGTGGAAGTTTATCAGTGTTTAATGCAGCAATAAAAAGGAAATGCTTTTGATTGGCAAAAGAAATTTAACCCTCTGCATACCAAGCAGAATTAGAATTGCTCTCAAACATTTTAGAATGGCTTAGCTTTGCATTCAAAAATACTATAAAACAATTCTATGGCAATAACACGTGTTTGAAGAAAATGGTCAGAAAAGTGGTTTCTGGGAATTGGGGTTTGCAGCATGTATGACAATGCCCCCTGCAGTTTTGGCACTTTCCATTCAAAAATTTCTTGAGGAGCATTCTATCATTGTGGTCCCCCAATGATTTTTTTCCTCCAAAGATTAAAGACTCCTTCAAAGTTCAGAGAGTTGCAACGACTGAGGAAATTTTCAGATCATTAAATCAGAAGAACTATCAGCAGTTCCAAAAGAAGCCTATCAGGAATGCTTTTAAAAGCTGCAGAAGAACTGGAATTTGGAACATCTAAGGTCAAAGAAACTGCTTCAAACAGAAAGCCATTAAGTTTCATCATTTTGCAAATATTAGTTCAGTTTCAAAACTTTCTTATCACACCTCACATGTGAAATTCTTTTTGCAACTGCTGTCAGGTGCTCTATACTGGATTTAGTTATACCTGAGTTCCTCAACTAAGCCAGCCAATTCTAGCTGATTAGGGAAATGTGGCATTTTATTTGAAGAGGTTTCTATGGTGCAATCCCAATTATCCTGTTCACCAGGTTCATTCTTCTCTGAAAGACGGATTGAAAATAAGCAGATCTTCATTGTGTGTCACCACATCAACATAGGATAGTACATTGGGATATACCACAGCTTTTAGATCTACAGACATTTTTAAACTTTGATATATATCCAGGTTCTCATCCAAATTTAAACTCTTCTCTGAAAGATGGATTGAAAATCAACAGATCTTCATTTTATGTCACAGAGTACACACTGGAATACACTATAGCATTTATATCCAAGACATTTTAAACTTTGATAAATATTCACTGTAAATAACTAGCACTTGTCATTATGGTTTAGGGACTCTCCACATTGAAGGTATAGAAAAAGGCATACACTATGACTACCACGAAAATATCCCTCTAAAGTGACCTGCAACAACCACAGAACACATGAAATGCCCACCAAAAAAAAAAAAAAAAAAAAATTATTACACAAATGCCACAGGGTCTTACATATTACAGTACTGGTACACACTTATTTAATACATGTAAATATCAAAAAAAACAACTTCAAATTCTTACAATACTGACACCAGAGAACATACCATTGGATTCGGCACACAAAATACGTATAAAAACTTAAAATATATATGTGAACTTTTTTTGTTACATAGCTTTAAATCTTCATGCTTTTTGTAATTAAGTAACCATTGTTTTGTATGTATTATATGACTTTTTTGCATATAAAAACTTTAAAATATTTTTTTTAAAAAACATCTACTATTGGGGGAAAAAATATGAAAAATATGAAATATGAAAAAAATATAAAAATAGAGAATAATTAAACTATGAAATATTTGAAGCATGATTATAGAATTTTATGTTATTATTTGAGTAGCACTCATTCTTTGGTGGTTGAGCATTCATCTCTTTGAGTGAGGAGCCATGTATTCACTCCTCTGGAAGTGATGGGTGCTGCTTTGGTCTTTTCTTTCTTTTTTCTTATTTAGTTTTATGTTTAAAATTTTATTTTTATTTTTGAGTATTAGTTATATTCATAGGAGCAGAACAGCATTTACCCTATCAGCACCTTATAACCCTATTAACGTCATTAATTTGCTGCATTTGTATTGTGGTTCGAGCATTCTCCACTTTTAAGAATTTTTAAGTAAGTTGTAGATGGTGTTATTAAAAACATTGTTAAGAAATAAATAGTGAGGGCTTATATAATGTATTATAATGGGATAACTTAAACTGATTTTAGACTGAAACTATGAGTGAGGAATATGGATTGAGGATCTAAATGTAAAGAAAGTTTCAATAAAGATGCTGCCACAAATTTTAACTTTAAGAGAAATGTGTGATGAAATTACCAGTATAACTAACTTCAAAAACACCTGATACCTAAGTAACATTTGATAACTCAGTTTCACTTGCACTTTTTTCTTAATTTTTCACAAAACTTAATGATTTGCTGCTCTAATCAGGACCAAGAACCACTCGCTCATTATCAATACAACTGCTCCACAAAAAAAACTAAATAAATAATTCTATTTACATGTTCGGCAAACATTTCTTTTTTTGCTTCAATCAAATTTAGAGTGCATAGTTGCAAGTGCTGCATAAGCATTTAGGGAAATTCTGATTTACGTAAAATTCTACTTCCATAGAGTTCTGCGGAATGCAACCCTTACGTAAGTCAGGGAGTGGCTGTATTGGAATACAGCCAGCAAATGCTTTGCTAGGCAACATTAAATGGGTATTCTATGATGAAGGACAGGACCCCCACCTCTTTTTCGTTCTCTCTCTTTGTAAATGATATGTGCAATGCCTTAAACATTTGATTATCTGGTTGTGCCAATGTTCAGTGATTCCACGTAGTCGTATTCAGGATACAGGTATGGGTAATGAATTCAATGCTCCCAAAATTAATATTACCATGGAGACTCTGGAAGAGGACACAATTTTCAATTTGCCAGTGGCAGTTATGCTCTGGAAAAGGTATAAGGACAACGAATTTGAAGTCACAGATAAGAGGTGCTGCTTTCCGAACATTTCAATTCCTTGTCCTGTTTTTACTATGGCGTTTCAGATGGATCTCAATCTTCCGTTTCTGGATATCTTGGTTCAGCATGTTGATTTCCAATTGGTGACCTCAGTATATATAGGGCGTCTCAAAAATACACGGCATAACTTCAGGAATGAGTTTCTCGTATGTAGACAATAAAAATATTTTATATCAACATAGTTCTGGAAATGCTCGGTTTCCGAGTTTTGAAGGTCTGCCTACGACACTTAACTGTTCACATCACCTTATAGTAATTGTTCAAAATGTCCACCTTCTGCCTTAATACAAGCTTCACATCAACGTCTCATGAATTCAAAAAGACAATGCCACATTCCTGGCATGTTTCATATTGTCTCACAACCTGCCACAATTCGATTGCAGAGAGTTTCCACATCAGTTACCAGAGTCGAATACACCAATAACTTTAAATGGCCCCACAAGAAGAAATCTAGTGAATTTAAATCAGGTGAGCATGGAGGCCAGGCAGTTGGTCCACCTCTACCTATCCACCGACCAGGAAACCTTCGATTCAGGTAATTGCGAGCTAGGTGGCTGAAATGTGGGAGAGCGCCATCCTGCATGAAGTGTGCCTGTTGGCGAATAATCAGTGGCGTGTCGTCCAAGAAATCAGGCATGTTGTTTTCCAGAAAGTTTCTGTACACCTGCCCTGTGAGCTTGTTTGGAAGTACATGGGGCCCGCTTGCTCCTGATTTGAGTATATGGTCAGAATGGAAAACCACCAGATTCTGTCAGTACCCTGTGATGAAGGAAATGTCTTATCACCTGCAGGAGATAAGACATTCCGGTTAATAACTCGGGAACCAAGCATTTCCGGAACTATGTTGATATAAAATATTTTTATTGTCTACATATGAGGAACTCATTCCTAAAGTTATGCCGTGTATTTTTGAGACACCCTGTATGGAAAACCAGTGTGCAAGGAGCAGTTTGCAAATTATCGGTTGGCACTTGTCCCGGAACATCTGTATAGCACTGTGGGATGTTATCTTAGTCAAGCAATGTGCCACTGTGATTCCGCTATGGATAAGAATGCCAAGATCTCTAGGATCAGGTTGTTGTTGTTGTTGTTGTTGTGCTTGGATTTTTCTGGTGCAAAGGCTACTTAGGCCATATTGCACCCATCATAGTAGTTAGTACTAATTTTATTGGTTTCTATGGGAGCAGTTAGAAACGATTATATAAACCTATTCGTTTCAGAAAGAGAAAGAATTCTGTAATGTTTGAGTTTTCGCCTATGATATGGCTAAGTGACAATTCCTGTAAGTTTGAGAGAGAAGTGAATGAAATTAGACGGGAGTTGTTATACAAGATGCATTCCAGGAGTATGTGTTTTATTGTTAGTGGCTTGTGGCAATGTGAACACTGTGGAGGGTCATTACCTGATAACAGAAATAGATGGGTCAAATGGGTGTGGCCTATTCGGGCTCTGGCCAGGACTACCTCTTCTTGTCTGTTTGTACGAAAATTGGAGGCCCATAATTGCGGTATAGGTTTAATTTCAAGGAGTTTGTTGTGAATGTGCGTTTGCCACTGTAGTTTCCATCGTTCTTTACATATATTTCGTATATGTACTTTGTAATCCCTGAACGGGACCAGAAAATTCATTGGGGATGTGCTGGATGGATGCTTGGCAGCATCATCTGCAATTTCGTTTCCCGGTATTCCAGTATGGCCTGGGATCCAGCAGAAGACAACATTTTGCCGATGATCTCGGAGATGAATCAATTCTGATCTGATTAGCTGTAGTAGCGGATGAGTAGATGGGGAAATCTTTTGCATTGCTAATAGGGCACTTTGCGAGTCTGTGTAGATTATACTCTTTTTGATTGAGAGATAGGAAATGTTTTCCAGAGCAAGTTTTATGGCATATAATTCAGTGGTGTAACTGCTGCATTCTGTCGGAAGTGACACGGAAGTGATAGTATCATGGAATACCACTGCTGCACCTGATCCATTCTCAGACTTTGAGCCGTCAGTATATATTTTCGCAAAGTCAGGATAACTTTGTAAATGTGCAGTGTGGAGCTGCTGGATGTTAATACCCGTTAAAGAGTGTTTCCCCCATTGGTGGAAATAATAGTCACAACACGGCATGATGACAGACCATGGAGGAACGTGATCTGTAGGTTCTTGGTGGACTTGATTGATTTGTATATTCCAGTTTTCTGCTAGTTCCATTAATCTAATACCTGCAGGCCTAGTTGCTTGTGGTTTGTTTTTATAAAACATCGTGAGTGGCGGATCATTAAATATTGACCAATTAGGATGGGTCAACTGACTTTGGATCTTGGTTGGTAGTTCAATAATAACATCTTTCTTCTGATGTTTAGAGGAGCTTCGTAGGCTTCTACATAGAGACTTTGCACTGGAGATGTTCTGAACGCACCTAGAGCTATTCTTAGAGCTGAATGTTGAATAGGGTTGAGACGAGATAAAACACTTTCCCTAGCAGAATCAAAGACAGGTGCGCCATAGTCCAGACGAGATCTAATTATGGATCTATATAAGTGAAGCAGGGTGTAGCGATCTGCTCCCCAGGTTGTTGCTGATAAGGCTCTGAGTATGTTCATTTTCTTTTGGCAAGCTGTCCGGAGATGTTCAATGTGTTTTTGGTAATTTAACTTACTGTCAAAAATTAAGCCGAGCAGACGAATACTATTTGCTATTGGAATAAGATCGTTATCTAATTGGAGTTCAGGATCAGGATGCATTTTACGTATGGTACAGAAATGAATGGCAGTAGATTTCTGGCTGGATAGTCTGTAACCGTTTTGTGTCATCCAAATCTGGATCTGATTTATTGATATCTGCAATTGTCTCTCAATGTAGTTCATGTTTTGAGAGTGACAGGAGATTGTGAGATCATCGGCATAAAGATATGAGTCCACTGTTTTCGGAATAAGTTCAGTTAAGTGGTTAATTCTAATTGCGAATAGAGTGGCGCTCAGAACGGACCCTTGAGGGACTCCTTCCTGAACAAAGTTTTTAGAGAGAATTCCTTGGTAACGAACTTGAAAGGATCTTTGTTCTAAGAAATTTTGGATGAAATATGGCAAATTTCCTCTCAGGCCAAGAGAATTAGATCTTTTAAAATGCCAAAACGCCATGTGGTGTCAAAAGCTTTCTCAATATCCAGACAGACCATAACGAGATGCTCCTTTTTGATGAATGCATTTCTGATGTTTGCCTCCGCTTTAATCATAAGGTCCAATGATGATCGATTTTTTCTGAAACCAAATTGATTGTTATTGATTAAGTTTTGGGACTCAAGTCAGACGGTGGTGAATCATTTTTTCGAGGGTTTTGCTCAGACAGCTGGTAAGTGAAATTGGTCTGTAGTTTTGAGGAACAGAATAGTCTTTACCAGGTTTTGGGATAGCCAGAACGTAGGAATGATGCCAGGAGCTTGGGTATGTATGTTCAGTGAATATTCGATTGAGGAAGAACAGCAGTGATGACTGTGACTTTGTATTTAAATTTTTGAGCATTATATAAAATATCCCATCAGGGCCAGCAGCGCTGTTCCTTGTGTTGGTAAGAGCATGCTGAAGTTCAACCATGGTAAATGGTTGATTATATTTTAGTGCACATCTGTCAGTGAAATTCAGTTTGGATTTTTCAGTTACACCTTTAATTTTTTGAAACGATTGGTCATAGGAAGTTGAGGAGGACAACTGGGAAAATACAGATCCTAGTGCATTTGCGATTTCTGCAGGAGTAGAGAGTTCCTGTCCATTCCAGTTAATTAGTGGAGTAGATGTTGGAGGAATTTTGCCATTTAACAATTTTATCTTATTCCAGATCAGTCTGATGTCTGTATTTTTATTAACTGAGGAAGCGAATTTAATCCAAGATTCTTTTTTTGCTTTCCGTCTGATATAACGGGCTCTTGCTCTAAGTCGCTTATAATTAATAAGATTGGAAGTGGTTGGATGTTTGTGGAATTGATTCCAAGCTTTGTTTTTCTCTTTTTTTGCATTGTTGCACTCTTCGTTCCACCAATAATTTGATTTTCGCCTTTTCCTGACTTGGTATTGTGGAATTGCAGCGGTTGCAGCTGTTAGAATTTGGTTTGTTATATGTTCAGTAACATGGTTGATAGAAGAGCACTGTATGATATGGTTGTCGAACGAGACAAGCGTGCTATATTTTATCCAGTCAGCCTCTGGAAATTTCCATTTTACTGGATTGTCTGTTGGTAATGAACAGGAAGTTTGAACTTTGCATATTATTGGGAAATGATCGCTGTTGTGGGGGTCGTTAAGAGTTACCCACTGGATACTTGGATAGAGCACTGGAGAGCAAATGGAAAGGTCTATTGCAGAGGTTGATCCGGTAGGAAAATGAACATAGGTGGGAGAGCCAGTATTTAACAACGTTAGATCCTGTCTATCTATTAACGTTTCAACAAGTTTTCCACGTCTGTCTAAGCTGGAAGAACCCCATAAGGGATGGTGAGCATTAAAGTCACCTAGTAGACAGAAGGGAACTGGTAGTTGCAACACGAGACCTTCGATTTCCTGAATAGAATATGGACGATTAGGTGGAAGATAAATTGAGACCAATGTAACTGTGATTCCAATTACTGCGCGTGCGGCAACAGCTTCTAAAGAGGTTTTCAATGGAATGGATCTGGAAGGAACTCTTGAGTCCAACAGGATGGCTACTCCTCCATGAGCACTATTAGTGTCAGATCTATCTTGTCTGCAGATAGTGTAATTTTTGACTGTAGTGGAAACTTGGGGTGTCAAGTTGGTTTCCTGTAGGCACATAGCTACAGGATTGAAGCAGTGAATTAGTTCATTGATATCATCGATGTTGCTGTGAAAACCTCTACAATTCCACTGAATTATTTTTTCCATTATTTGGTTTTGTTCGTGGAAGATGTATCTGACTGCTTTTTATAAGCTGATTGTTTATGACGGTCTGGTTTTGGTTTTTCTTTTCGGGGAAAAGTGGGACGTCCCGATTCATTGCTATCATCCATATCATCTTCTGCGTGTATTTCAAGCAGTTTTTCTTGACCGATAGAATCATCTGTATCCATGCTTGTTAGACCTGATACTTTCGTCTCAGCAGAATAAGATCTTTGCAAATTTTCTGCTGCCTGACGATGCGGAAGTCTCTGGGTTGGAATTGTGAGTGGCGTGTTATTGCTTTGGTCTATTGAATTTGGTTTAGATGGATGCTGGATCAAGAGTACTGATCGTGCCCAGTCTGATATTGATATTTTTGGAGAGATGGATACTTCCGTCTGACATGCCACTGATTCTTGTCTGAGAGTCGTAGAAGCATAAGTGCGTTTTGGCATACTTAAATTGATCTGTTTTTTCGCTTCTTGGTAAGAGACTTTATTTTCAATTTTATATTTTTGTATTTTTTTTCCTATCTTCCATAGTTCACAGTCTTTGGAGTATGCTGGATGTTTGCCACTACAATTAGGACACTGTGGTGTTGGAGCTTTGCATTCTGCTTGCGTGTGAGTCTTGCAGCTGCAGATTGGACATATAGCATCTCCACGGCATGCTGTCTGAGAATGGCCGAACTTTTGACATTTAAAGCATCTGAGCGGATTTGGGATATATGGCCTAATGCGGCAATTCAAGTAACCTGCTTTGACAGAACCCGGTAGATTTGGAGTACTGAAAGTCAAGATTATGTTTCGCGTGGGAGTTAAGTTGCCGTCTTTTCTGATCATGATACGTTTTGCATGAGACACATTTTGATCTTTTAGCTCCTGGACAATTTCTTCCTCAGAAACATATAATAGATCCCATTCGGAAATCACTCCTTTGGAAGAATTTAGTGTGTTGTGTGGTGTAACCTGAATTGGTATTCCGCTTAAAGAAGTAAGTTGCAGTAGTAATTCAGAATGTCTTGAGTACGATGTCTCTACTAGTAGATCTCCTGATTGGAGACGTTTAACCATTTTTGGTGAACCTGCAGCGTTTTCTAGGCATCTCTGGATGATGAAAGGTGAGAGCTTGCTCACAGGTTGGGATGACAAAGAGTGTATTATGAGGAAAGCTGGAGATTCCTGTTTCCTAGTGTCCTTTTTTTGTCTCTTTGAAAGAGAGAAGTCATTGTCGGTGTCATTGTCGTGTTCATGTTGAGAGCACTTCGGCTCTAAACGTGGAAATTCACTTATTTCCATCTTTGCTCCTTTTCGCCCCGAGGGTTGGTTTTTCCCCCAGGTTACCGGCCCCGCCACGTGGAGGCAGGAGCGGTGCCACAAGTGACCAAGCGGTTGTTTAAGTTAGTGGATTTGGTTAGTGATATATATAAAAAATAAGAAAAGAAAGGTGGATTGCCTTTCTGGGTTCTTACTTTTGACTTTTAAAGCACAGAACCACTTCAAGTAAATGAAATAACAGCCGCACTGGAAAATAAAGAAACTATATCACTTTGGAGATCACTCTATAATCACTGGAAGAAAATCGCTTGGCACTCGGGGCCTCTAGGATCAGGACAGATTTATCTAGGTACAAATATCCTCTCCCCATGTTCAGATAGATTTCAGTTGTGTAGGAATAAATTTGATTCCCATTCTGATAGCAATAGTGAGCTAATTGCCACATTATATTCCCCTCCTATCCAGGCAATTCTGTGCTTCTTGCTGAGGTGTTACGACACTATTTTATTAGTTGTGTGTAACACCCCGGCAGAAGTTACAATCAATGGCTTTCAGAGTTAAATCTGTCATTCCTTTGCTTCAATGTGCAGATTCCATTTATCAGATCACTTGCCTGGACTATGGGGTGTGTTATACTGGTGAGACAGATTGTAGACTTGCGATGGTATCTTATACCATGAAGGCACTATTTTCCAAGCCAATTTCACACATTCCATTGTTTCTGGCATTACTGATCAGATTACTAATTGTTACGCACATTCCAATGTCAAAATTTTGGACTACACAAATGATTCTCATCGTTGCTCCTAGAGCTACTCCATATAGGTGTTCCATATGGATACGGTGTGTATGCGCACTGTATACACCTTATTATGGAGGCAGTTATTTTGCAACACAAGGTGTAACAGCTAACTTATAATGGGGCTAATGTATATTGCCCTATTTCTGCAGAGTCTGACAGCTGACTCTCTCTCTGGCATGTTTTTCTTAGTCATCAATCATGATCTGCACTGGTCTGTTCTTAGCACGTATCATGTTTTCTAACTCTGCAATATAATCACAGTAAGCCATATTATTCTTCTTTAAAGTTGATAAAAGAGCAAATTGCACTGAAAGCGCAAGCATGTGCATGCGTGTGTGTGTGCACGCGCGCACAATATCTCAACTACTGTTAAAGTACGCAAATGTTTTGCACTTCTTTATTCTTTGCACCACTCAAATCGTGCTGAGGGCTGTCTAACTATATCCTGCTATTGATTTGGTGTTACTTTACATCAAATTATCTTCCGGTTATATTAACAAGTTTTGAGCAGAAAACACAAAACTGTTCACTATCACTGTGCTTCTTGATTGTTTCTTTTATTTAGCCATTCATTTTAACTACATTTACCCATGTTCACTAAATCCTGGCAGGAGATTGTATCAGATATTATAAACAGAACATTCCAACAAATGTTATACCTTTATGAGTTAGTGATTTGGTTCAATCACATTTTAAGATTCAAGCTATCTTCTACTAATACTGAAGTAAAGGAACTACAAAGTAAAACAACAGCCACTCAAAAATCTAAAACACGATCTCTCTCTCTCTCTCTCTCTCTCTCTCTCTCTCTCTCTCTCTCTCTCTCTCTCTCTCTCCACACACACACACACCTACAAATAACAGTCAGGGAAATGGCAAGAAAGAGACAGATAAATCATTCATTTAGGGATGAGAAGGTAAAAAGGCAGAGAATGAATTAGCAGTAGCAGATATTTTAAAATTGCTAACAAAATACTTTGCATTCCTCAGTTTAATGGTATTTGGATAAAATGATATACAATACCAGTTTTCTACTACCAATGAAAAATTAAATTAGAGATGAAAATTACTATACCCTAATTACTACAGCATAAAAAAGTATTATTTCTAAGAGTAACAAACAAAATTAATAAAATATAAAGGCAAAAGTTTAAAATTTGTGCATGTGAAAGCTTAGCTTAAAAAAAACTTAATTTTAAAATAAGAGAACAAACTAAAATAAAAAGACTATTATAAAATAAGATTTATCTTTTTCAATACAATAATAATAATAATAATAATATGAAATTTGAATGTAGAACTATTTAAATATGATGGAACCTTACTAAAAAACACATTACTAAAATTATTTAACATTATATAGCATAAGCAACAGATACCCAAAGATTGGAAAACAGGAATAGTAATCAATTTACACAAAAAAGGTTCAAGAAATAACCCTAACAACTACAGAGGGATAACATTGCTACCAACTGCTTCAAAGCTATACTCTAATATACTAAAGAATAAACTTAATAAATACAGTGAACAATTCTTAGAAGAAGAACAATGTGGGTTCAGAAAAGGGAGAAACACAATAGATGCCATTTTCTCATTACAACAAATTTTGGAGAAAAGAAGAGAATTCAATCTACCAACATTTCTACTGTTTACTGATTATGAAAAAGCATATGACAATGTAAACCGGGAAAAACTTTGGTAGATTCTACGTGAAGAAAATATCCCAACCCAACCCCGTAAAGCAATGCAAAGCCTATATAAAAACTCAAAAGTCTGCATAAAATATTTTTAATGGTCAACTCTCAGACCCAATTAACACTAATAAAGGAGTCAAACAAGGTTGTGGACTATTACCAAATTTATTTAATATCTACATCAATAAAATTATTAAAGAATGGAAACAAACAATTAACAACAGAATACAGTTGAACAACAAGAATAAAATCCAAACTATATTATATGCTGATGATCAAGTTATAATTGCAAAATCCAAAGATAAACTACAGATAGCAACAAATGAACTGAATAAAATAGGTAAAAAGTACGAGATGAAAATTTCCACCTCAAAAACAAAATCAATGGGATTATGTGGAAAAAACATACAAAGAGTCAAAATTGTTATTGATAACAAAATAACAGAACAAATATCTGACTTCACCAAATTGGGAAATTTAATATCAAATGAAGGGAAAGACATCCATACTAAACTACAAAAATAAAATAAAATGAATGGAACAATTAAACGTCACTTCAGAAAACAAATGACAACTGAAACAAAATTACAACTGCACATCACTTCAAAATCAGCCCTCTTCTACAGCTGTGAGACTTGGGTCATAAATAAGAAAGATGCACACAAACTAGAAGCAGCACAAACAAGATTTTTAAGACCATTATTAGGCTTTACAAGACTAGACCACCAAAGAAATTTAGATATCTGCAAGAAATTAAAGGTAGATAACATAGTAAATGACATAAAATGGTATCAGAAAAAAAATGGATCAGCCACCGAGAAAGAATGAACCCAGACCGGATCCCAAAATTAGTCTTTAACTACAAACCTACAAGGCAAGGGAGATGTGGGTCGACCAGGTCAGCGATGGCGAGATCAAGACCACCTCCAAGAACTACAATGGAACAGGTCTTAAAAGACCTAAGCCGGACAAAGTTCATGATGATGATGAATAATAATAAAGGAATGGAAAAGGTTCATAATTTTAAATGTCAATTTCATTTCATTATTAGAAATTTTGAAAAGCTTTCAATATTGCAAAATGAATAAAATAATTTTTAAGATTCTACTTAAAACAAAACTTAGTGTAAACAGTAGAATAAATAGGCGCAAGTATGCTAACTTAGACTAACCTCATTATTATCTTGAGTACTCAGTTCGTTCATATCGGCTATTATCTTTAAAGAGAGGAACTTAATGGTTTCTGCTATGTCCAGTCTGTCTAATAATGTTCTCTGATATTGAGTGATCAATCTGAAAAGATTTTATTGAGTTATGCAGACAATTATACAACATATTAGAAATATATGTCAAAATATAGCAGAATAAGAAGCACCAGCCATAAAAGTCCTAAATGAAAGAGATAACAGAAATAATAATAGGAATTTTTCACTTATAGTAATAGTAATAGATGCATGTGATACAAGAAAGCAAGAGTATGAGCTCATGTAGCATCAGCAAAAAAAAAAAAAAATTTCACACAACCATTCCCTCTAAAAGTTTGTCCAGTTCTTCCTTGAATTTATTTAAGCTATCAACTACCACAACAACACATGGAAGTTTATTCCAGCAATTAACCAACCACTGGCTAAAGGCAAATTTACACACAACTATTCTACAACTGTCTTTCCTTGATTTGAATTTATGCCCCCTTAGGTTCGTACTCTGAGCAAGCGAAAGAATCCCATCAGAATTCAGTGCGTTCAACCCATTCAAAGCCTTATGCACCTCAATCGGATCACCTAGCAGATGCCTGGTCTCCAGCCACTGCAATTTGCAGAATTTAAGCCTCCCTTGGTAAGAGGACCCCCTTCATTCCACTCACCAATCTTGTTGCCCTTCTCTGTACACGCTCAAGCAAATCTATATCCTTCCTAAAATGAGGCCTCCAGACCTGTACGCAGTACTCAAGGCATGGCCTGACCATTGCCTTATACAAAGGGATAATCACTTTTTCCCTGCTAGAAAAATTCCTGTATATCATTCACAAACCCCATGACATGACCTGCTCTGCAGCCTGTCTGCATTGCTCGGAAAACTTCATATCTTACTATACACAATTACTCCCAGATCGTTTTCATTTTCTATCACTCTAAGTGTAGTACGGCACAGCTGGTACATTCCTCTGGAGTTACTTCTACCCATATGCAATACTTTGCATTTGTCAATGTTAAACTTCAGTTGCCACTTCTCAGCCCATCTAGATCCAAATTTTCTAGATCCTGTTGCTGTAGCACACTGTCATTACTGTCATTAACAACCGTGCCAACCTTTCAATCATCTGCAAACTTCAACACTAAGCCTGATATACCTTCATCAACATCACTAATAAATATGCAAAATAACAGTGAGCCAAACACCAAACCGTGTGGAACTCTAATAATAACATTAATCCACAAAGAGCAGCGTCCAATCATTAGCACTCTCTGTCTTCTCCCACTCAAACACTCTTTTATCCACTGTAACAACTTACCCTTAATACCATTCTGCTCCAATTTGTACAGTATATGATATCAAAATTATTTTTTTTTTGCATCCAGTTCCTTTGTAACCACATCATAGTATCCAATCAAATTTGTCAGACAAGACTTTCCTTAAACAAACCCATGCTGTGTCTGAATTATTGCTGCAGTCTTGTCTAGATGATGCTGCAATGCCTCTTTAACCAGTAACTCCATCATTTTACCAGGAACAAAATTTAAACTAACTGGTCTGTAATTACTCATGTCACCTGTCAATCTCCCTTTGTGAATTGGGGATACATTTGCACATCTCCAGTTCGTGGGGACTTCCCCTGAGTCCAAGGATGCTCTCATAATTATGGCTAATGGTGTGCTTAGTTCCTTTGCCGCCTCCTTTAATATAACTGGATAGATTCAATCCATCCCAGGTGCCTTTCTTATGTTTAACTTCAACAATTTCTCCTCCACTTTGCTCTCAGTTATTACAAAATCATTAAGCACCCTGTTACAATCTGATAAACATCTGGCATTTTCCTTCCTTAATAACTCATGTGTGAATGTAGATGCAAAATACTCTTCATTTTTTCAGTAACCTGAGCAGGATCATCAACAGTCGAAACATCGATATCAAATGGACCAATCTGATTCATCCCCTTCTTTTTAGAGTTTATATAAGTAAAGAAATCCTTGCTGTTTTTCTTAGCATCCTTTGCCAAAGATTTCTCATAATCTGCCTTTGCTTGCCTAATCTCCTTTGTGACTTGATTACAGACTAGCTTATATCTGCCATAGGCTTCTGTGTCACCTGATAATTTGTATGCATTCCATGCACTTTTCTTCTCTGCCACATGTCTCAATAGTTCATCTGACATTCATTTAGTTTTAAGCCTTTAACAGCGTTTGTTGATATGAAAAGCCTAGTAGCATCTTTGATTACTTCCCTGAATGATCAGTTGGAAACAAAAACCTCTACAGAAGCAAAAACCCTTTCCTTTACTCCTGATGGTAGTTACATCTTTAAGTAAATCCCACATCAGTACACTGTGATCACTGCCACCTAATGGTTCCTTTATCTACAAATTCTTAATACATGAATGATCACTGCTGATAACCAGATCAAGAGTATTACCCTCTCTGGTTGCTTCTCGAACACGCTGCAGAAGAAAACAATCAACCAATAAATCCACAAAAGTCTTGCTAGTGTGCAAGTGACCAACCCACAATTCCAGTCAATATCTGGGAAGTTAAAATCCCCCATTATAAGACATTCTGATTTACTAGCCCACTCTATTTTTCTGTACAATTGTTCATTGTAATCATTCGAGTTATTAGGCCTATAATACACTCCTACTCTTATTTTTGCTTTCTCAGTGCTTATGTCACACCAAACTGACTCAACCTAGCACTGTCCATCTATGTCAACTGGATGCACTTCCTTATATTTTTTGTTTTTCTTAAATAGCAGCATAGCTGCTCCTCCCTTCCCATCCTGTCTATCCTTTCTGTACACATTGTACTCCCCAAATTCCAATTCTGCATTCCTAATATATGTGTGACAGATATTAGGAATCTGTCTTTGATATCCCAGCAATATCCGCATTTGATGTCTTGACCAGCACTTCAAATTAATAAAATTTATTTTCTATACTTCTAGCATTGGTGTACATGCAAGTATACATGCACCTATTCTTATTATTAGTTACTCGAACTCAGCCCACGTATTTATTTGTTTCATGATGACTGTCTTCAGTCCCTGAAAACCCCCAGCACCCCTCGCTCCTGGCTGCATCTCATCCTAATAGATGTAGTGCAAGAATTACCTTCACCTCTGCCTGTGGCCCCTTTTAAACTTTTAGTCTCTCATTCCCCCCAAGCTATCAGTTTTCCAACCCACCTAACACTGTCTCGATAGCATCAGCAAACACTCTATTCTATTCTAACAACTTGTAAGTGCAATAAAATACAGTATAATATTTGTTTTACAAACACTCTATTCTAACAACTTGTAAGTGCAATAAAATACAGTATAGTATTTAATGTTTTACAAACACTCTATTCAAACAACTTGTAAGTGCAATAAAATACAGTATAGTATTTAATGTTTTAATGTTTTTTTATTTCATAGTACAACATTTGTTCATAACAGTCTAGCAACTTCAGAAATTATTTATTTCTTTTGAGTATGTTGCCTGTCTTTGGACCTTTTATTCCTTGACATTTTATAAATATTTGACTCTTACAGCCTCCTATGGAGTCTGTAATGCTCCTTACAGTAGAACCACGATTATCTGGACTTTATCCAGATTGCAGCACAAATACATAATAATATATTACATTACAGAGGGTACTGTGCGGCACAATGCACGGTGAAGCAATAGGTAGTGAGCAGTACAGATGCCAGTATGGCATATAGCAATTCGGAATTCAGAAATACACTCATCTCCTGAGTGTGGCTAGCCAATACACTTATTCATTTCATGAGTGGGTATTTTTTCAATCTTGACTTATAAAAAAAACAATGTTTAATATTGATAAGCCACCAAAAAGAAAACATGTTGTGCTAAAGTTAAACGACAAAACGGCAATAACTGAGGTCTTGAAAAGGGGTAAATCAGGATATTTTTATGGCTAAGAAATATGGAGTTGGGACGTCAACAATCTCAAACATAAAAATTAAAATAGTGAAAGCTTTATAAAATTCTCTAATCATCTGATGAACAAGTTTGGCAATTTAGCATGTAAAGTTATGAGAAAAGCTCGAAATGAAGAAGCTGTCTACATGTGGATTTTTCAATAGTAATCTTCCAGACAGTCGATATATCGACATTTTTTATTTAAAATATCAGATTACCTCATAGCTTCATAAGATGTCTCCTACACCATACTCTTCAAATAATATTGATTAAAATAGTTAAAACCAACTAAAATTTAAACATGTTTCTCACTCTATGCTCATTGATGGCCTGACACACATAGGATCACAGCCGAAGGCCCCATTCCCAGCAAAGACATATCAAACTCCCTACGAAACTCAGAGCGACTGAAGACATTATGTCACATATAATACCTTAAAAGATATAATACTGATAAAAATTTTATTCTTTACCTAAATTTAACCCAGTCTTTTCGGACAGGTAAAGCTCACACAAACCAGATAAACTCATTCAACCTATAGTCTCCTATAAGAACTCTGCATTCTCACCCTTGGCTATACATCTGTATCACAATATAAAACCATTTAGACAAGTGCTGAAATTCAATATCAGGAACTACGATATCTTATTCACCAGTCTAAAAGATTGCAAGATTGGACATCTTGTCAAATTATTTTCATTGGACTTTACTTCATTATATAGAAACATTAATGTATATATGCATTAGACATAATTTGGGAGTTATTGAATGAAGACACTATTGGCATTAATCAGACCAGGTTACCTAAAAAGAAAATTTTTGATTTGGTTAAACTTTTGACAGAAGCAAATTACATTTTATTCCAGGACAAAATTTAAAAGCAAATTTTTGGTTTGCTGAGGGGCCTAAGTACCAGTGGCCTAATAGCAGAGATCTATTCAGACAAAATTGAGCGAATACATTTATCACCGGATGAAAAATACTACAAATGACATTTTAAATACATTTAACAACATTCATACAAGATTGCAATTTACACTGAAAAGTGAAAAATGTGAAAACTAGGGCTATTAATTTCCTAAATTTTAAACTCATAAGAGATGGAAAAAACATATTATTCAAGATTTATAACATACCTACGAACACTGGGACGTTCCTTCACCATGACAGTTGTTTGTTTGTTATTTGGTTTTTAGGAGTATTAGCAACTAAGGCCAAATTGCTCTGGGATATGCGGTGGTCATTCCCTGACTTTTCTGCATCCTCCATATTTGATGGTGACGGACTCGAACCCTGGTCTAATCACGAAGCGTGTGCAACACACTGCTGCTCCTTCCCCCCCCCCCCCCCGCTACGGAGGCACCTCACCATGACAGTTACCATTCGTTATCGTATAAGAAATCCATTATATTTAATCAGTTTTTTAATGCCTACAAATATTCCTCTACACAGTCCGCCTAACATATAGAAGTTGATGAATTAACTACTAGATTCGATTCTTGAATACATAATATGCTTTTTTTTTTCCTTTATGAAACCCCCAAACACAAGAGGTATTAGAACCTATAGCATAGTATTGTGCATGGGTTGAAGGTTGAGAAGACAAAAGAAGATATTTGTTGATATTAGACTTGAAATTCTGTAGACTGAAATTTTCAGGAAATACGTATGAAGGATGGTTGTTCTATAAAACAGCAGCAGAATGAACAAATGAGAAAGATGAAAAGTTGGTTCTGTGAGTTTGAAGTTAAACAAAACAGTCTGACTGTGTGCTGCAGGCAGCACACAGTCAGACTGTTTTGAAAGAGATAGTGGGAATTATAGAAGTCATTTCAAAAGAACAGTGCCCATGGAAGTATCTGTAGAAAGGGCATGCAGCAGAAACAGTACATCTGTGAGAGAGTGGAGAGATTCTGTTATATGAGTCATTAATTAACCTAACTGCCCTCTTCTGAATGAAATCGAAAAGCCTGAGAGAAGTTTTGGGGGCACTACAACAGATGTGGGAACAATATTCCATGGTAGGGCGGATTTGCGATTTGTACAGAGTGAAAAGCTGTTTGGAAGAAAAGTAATGCAGAGAGCAAAAGAGAAAAAGTTTTTTAGATGCAGAGGAAGCAATATTTGTAATGTGCTTGTGCCAAGACAGATTAGAAGTCAGGGTAATCCCCAAAAGGGATATATCATCTTATCTAGAAATCGGAGAGTCACCAAAGATAAGAATAAGAGCAGAAGAATCATTTTTGCAAGATATAAGACAGGACTCAGTTTTAGAAGGACTGAAATCAACTGAGTTGTCTTTTCCCCACTGGAGAATTACCTGGAGATTAGCATTTAATAAACTGGTAGCAGATATTCTAGAAGTTGAAGCTGATTGAGCAGGTCGAGGTTTCTCAAACTATGTGCTAGATAACCCCAGGGGCACAACATCTTGTGAGTATGGGCTTGGCACACCCACGGACCTGAGCTGGGTATCATCATTCTTCTCTTTCCTGGTGATTCCCTTCACTTCTGACTCACTCTCTCTCTCTCTCTCTCTCTCAGGGTAACTTGGAATTTTTTTTTTTTTTTTGGCTGGTGCATCATAAGCCTCAGGCTTCCTTGCACTGTATGGCTAGTAGTAATAATAATAATCAGCAGCAAAACGCTGAATAGGATTTCAGTCAATGGAAGGTCATTAATATACAAGAGGAAAAGAGTGGGAAAACAACTGAACCCTGGGAGACACCAGCATTAGTGCAGAAGTTAGGAGACAGAGAGCCATCTACCATCACACTCAGTGAGCGGTCAGAGAGAAAATTGGATAACCAATTACAAAAAACAGTTGGCAAAACATAAAATGGAAGCTTGTTTAGAAGACCTTTATGCCACACACATATAATCGAAAGCCTTTGAGATGTCAAAAGCAACTGCTTGTGTTTCACCAAACTTTTCCATTGAATTTGTCCATAAATGGGTAACATAAGCCAGAATATCACCAGTGGATCAACACTGACTGATTCCATACTGGTGATTTTTGATCAGACGGAAAGATTCTAGGTAGTTTAAGAGTTGGCAGTTAATTGATTTCTCCATTACTTCAGAAAGGGTAGACGTAATTGCAATGGGACGATAATTGGATGGTAGTGATTTGTCACTCTTTTTAGGAATTGGCTGGATATGAGCAAATTTCCAAGCAGAAGGAAAAATAAATTTGGAATAAGAAAGTAAAAAAAGGTGGCAAAGAAGAGGATTAAGTTAAGGAGCACATGTTTTGAGAACTAGCGGAGAACTACAATCAGGACCTGGAGCTTTCTTAGCATCGAGATTCGTCAAAATCCTTCTGACCTCCTGTGGTTTTTCGTCAAAAGGATGTCAGAAGGATTTTGACGAATCTCGATGTTGAATTGAATTGGGAATGGTGGGAGGTGCTTTACCATGATCATTAATCCATGAGTTGGAAGAAAAATGGGATGCTAGCAGGTCAGCTAGCATCCCTTGGCTGAAGCAACAATAGAACCAACTGGTTTTGACAGAGGTGGGAGCAGAGATGGGCAAAAGTTGCGGCCAATAGATTTGGCAAGACACCAGAATTCTCGGCTACCATTAGGGCAAGAAGCAAGTTTTCTACTCTTTGCCCGTTCAAAATCTAGTTTGGACTGATTAATAACTGCTTTACAATTGTTGCAAGCCGTGGTGTAGGCAGAAAATGAAACCGAAGAATTGGAAACAAGCCAATTACGATATGCAACATTCTTCTCTTGAACAGCCTTAGCACATTTATTGGAAAATCAAGGTTTAGCTAAAGGTTTGTTTGTTTGTTTGTTTGTTTTAGGGTTTTATGGCGCATTAGCATCTAAGGCTATAATGCGCCAAGTCAAAAGGATGTAGAATATAAAACTATAATATTAAAATTATTTGTATATTATTGTAAAATAATATACGATATAAATCGTTCATATAGCATAAAACGATAAAAATATTTTAAATAGAATTATTTAGATTAATAAGTTGTAAAAACTTAAAAATAGCTGACACGTTGTCATTGTCCGATAAAACCTGTCTGAGTGTATAAGGTTCAGACAGATGGCTAAAACATAAACGGCGGTCATTATAAAAGGACGGACATTCAATTAAAATATGATGGACTGTTAAAATGGTGTCACAATTTCTGCACATAGGACGATCGTCTGCCCTCAGCAAATAGCAGTGTGTCAAGTGACAATGTCCTATGCGGAGTCGAGATAGAACAACTTCCTCTTTTCGGTTCCTGCGCAGACTAGACTGCCAATGTTCAATTACAGGCTTAATCTCGTATAACTTGTTTGTAATCTGTCCATGCCATGAGTGTTGCCATTGGGATACCAGTTTCTTTCGAATTACCGACCTGTAGTCTGTATAGGGGACTAACAGGCAAGAGTTAAATAGGTTTGCTGATTTGGCTGCAGTGTCTGCCAAATCATTTCCTGAGATCCCAATGTGGCCTGGGATCCAGCAGAAACGAACATCAAATCGAGATTGTACAAGGAAGTGCAGCTTCTGCTGTATCCGAGTGAGGACAGGATGAGGGTTGAACCTCATCGATGATAAAGCCTGCAATGAACTCAGAGAATCGGTATATATAATATATTTTTTGTGGTGGGTGGTTCATATGCGATCTAAGGCTAGCTCAACCGCATGCAGCTCTGCAGTGAACACACTGCATTCGTTGGAGATCTGCTCAGATACTGTGGTATCTGGGAAAACAGCTGCAGATCCAACAGACATTTCTGACCTCAAGCCATCTGTGTAGATGGGCAAGAAGTCAGCATGTTCAGAGCGATCAGCTAAAAAGAGCTACAGGTAGACGGTGGACGAAGTATTGTCCTTTCTCCAGTTGTTAAGGGAGAAGTTGCAGTTTGGGACACGAGCATGCCAGGGTGGAAAAGGTTGCCCTGGTGATGGGGCAACATTGTCTAATGTGATGTTCAAATCGTTGAGAAGCCTTTGGATACGAATACCGAATGGTTGATTGGCAGTCTGGCGAATGTTATACAGATTTTCCCAACGTGGCTCAAAAACGGATGTCCACGTCGGATGGTCTGGCAGGGATTTCAGTTTCAAAGCATACTGTAGAGACAACTGTTTCCTGCGAAGCGATAACGAGGGCTCATTCGCTTCGACATAGAGGCTATGGACAGGAGAAGTTCGAAATGCTCCTGTGGCAATACGGATAGCCTGATGGTGGATGGGATCCAGCCATCGGAGTACGCTGAGTCTAGAGGATGCGTATACCTGGCACCTGTAATCTAACTTAGATCGTACGAGTGCACGATAGAGGCGCAAAAGGGTATATCGGTCAGCGCCCCAGGAATGTGAGGAGATTGCACGTAGGATGTTCAAACCTCTCGTGCACTTCGCACGTAGTTGACGGATGTGTTCCAGAAAGGTCAGCTTTTTATCGAATATAAGCCCCAAAAATCTAGTCTCAGGTACTACTGGGATTGCATTTTGTCCAAGCCTCAGTTCAGGTTCAGGGTGAAGATTGCGCTTTCTGCAAAAATGCATGCAGACAGTCTTTTGTGCAGAGAACCTGAACCCATTATTCGTTGCCCATGAGTTCAAATGGTCAATGGTACGTTGCAGTTGCCTCTCAATTACCCTCATGTTGCAGGAATGACAGAATATGCTAAAATCGTCAACATAGAGGGCACAGTTTACAGTTGGAGGAAGTTGTTCTGTGACGTAATTCACTTTAATGGCAAAAAGCGTAACACTTAAAACGGATCCTTGAGGTACTCCCTCCTCTTGGATAAAAGAACGAGAGAGAGTAGATCCTACACGGACTTGGAAAGAACGGTGACATAAAAAGTTTTTAATAAAATTGGGGAGATTACCTCTAAGGCCGATGCTGTAGAGGTCTTTTAAAATTCCAAATCTCCAAGTTGTGTCATAAGCTTTTTCCATATCGAAGAACACTGACACCAGGTGTTCCCGTTTTAAAAAGGCATCTCGAATGGAAGTTTCGAGCCTGATTAAGTGGTCCAAAGTTGACCTATTCCTACGGAAGCCGCACTGAAATCTGGAGAGAAACCCATTAGCCTCCAAATACCAGATAAGGCGGGCATTGACCATTCTCTCCAGAATTTTGCACAGACAGCTAGTCAGAGCAATAGGACGGTAGTTCGTTGGGATTTTGGGATCCTTTCCTGGTTTAGGAAAGGCAAGCACGATTGCCTTATGCCAGGAATCCGGAAACTGCTCTTCTTTAAATATTCTGTTATATAGAAAAAGCAGTTGGTCCATGGATTTTGCAGACAGATGTTTGATCATATCATAATGGATAAGATCTGGTCCGGCAGCACTTGCCTTGGTAAGAGTTAGAGCTGTTTCTAACTCTTCCGTAGTAAAGGGCCCGTTATAGGGATGAGACCTTCTTGAATGAAAGTTTATTGGCTGTTTTTCACATTTATCTTTCCAGACCAGAAATTCTGAGGAGTAAGCAGATGTTGACGAGATGGCAGAAAAGGTCTCCCCAAGTACATTGGCTATTGCAGTTGGATCTGCAATAACGCATCCATTATACTCCAGGACCGATGAAGGGTGCGATGTATATTTACCCTTCATTTTCCGGATTTTGTCCCATATAGCTTTACTGCTGGTTGACTGGGTAATGGTGGATATAAAGCGGACCCACGATTCCTTTTGGCTCTGACGACGAATATATCGCGCTTTCGCACGTGCACGTTTGAAGGCTAAGAGATTGGCTGTGGTAGGATATCTTCGGAATATCCCCCAAGCTTTATTTTGTGCCTTTTTTGCTGCTGTGCATTCAGTATTCCACCAAGGTTTTGGAAATGGTGGAAACCGGTTAGATGTTTTCGGAATTGTAGCTGCAGCTGCATGGACAATTCTTTCTGTGATGTACGCCACTGCATCATTGATAGGCTCCCGACTGACTGTACTGATGTTAAAGTCTACCAGGTGTTGAAAGGTGTTCCAGTCAGCCTGATCAATCTTCCATCGCGGTAACCTAAAAGGTGAGCATGGCATCCCTTTAAGTAGGCTGGTTATCACGGGGAAGTGATCACTTCCATAAAGATTCTCCTCTACCTCCCAGTTGATTGAAGGAAGGAGAGAGGGGGAGATTATAGACAGGTCGATAGCAGAGAACGTACGGGTAGGCATGTGGAAAAAGGTGTTACTTCCCACATTTAGGAGGGATAGGTCATTGTCATTGAGCATATGCTCTATGACACGTCCCCTTCTGTTAACATTTGCACTACCCCACAGGGTGTTATGTCCATTAAAATCACTCAGGAGTAATACAGGCGTAGGCAGCTGCACAATGAGATCATCAAGGTCCGTCTGGGAGATATCAGCCCCAGGTGCTAAATAAACTGAGCAGACTGTTATTAAAAAACCTACCGTAAGGCGTACCGCTACCGCTTCTATGTTGGTGGTGAGCGCAATAGTTTGATATGGGGTATGGTTGCCCAGAATTATAGCAACATCCCCATGAGCAGGTCCATCCTCACTTCTGTCTTTTCGAATGATAGTGGTGTTACGAAGCGAAGCGTTTTCATTTGCCTTCAGGTATGTCTCTTGTAAGCAAAAGCAGACTGGCTCATGCTTTTGCAGAAGGGCCTTGATGTCATCATTGTTTCGCCGGAATCCACGACAGTTCCACTGTAGGAATTTAGCCATTATTTTGGCTTGGTGGGTCCATCAGGCGGCTTCCGAGGTGCTGAGGGCTTACCTTTTTCAGTCCTGGATTTATCCTTCCTGGGGAAGTATGGACGCTGTCCAGTGTCCATTTCCTCCTCAGCAAAGAGCTCCAAGACTGAGTCTTCTTGTACCTCCTTCTGCTCTACATCCATGTTTTCTTGGGTTGTAGGTGGTATTTCACCTTTCTTAATCTTTTCTTTCGTGATTGCTTTTGTTATTTGTGGAGCATTAGGAGGTACAGATATAGGAGTGGCAGCTGATTGGTCCTTCTGTGCAGGTTTTTGGGAGCTTAAGAGATAACGTGCGATAGGGGTAAATGATTCTTTTGGAGGGATGGACATGTCCGTCTGAGTTCCAATGGAACACCTCCCTGCTACCTTCTGGGCGTAGGTAGGTTTTTTGATGTTAAGAGGTTTCACTGCTTTCCTTGCCTCCTGATACGATATGTTTAGCTCTGCCTTCAGCCGTTGAATTTCTTTTTCTTCTTTCCACCTCTGGCATGCTCGTGAATAGGCCGGATGTTCGCCTTCACAATTAATACAGGTGGGTTTTGCGGCTGAACATGCTGTTGTTTCGTGGTCCTTTGCGCCACATCGAGCGCATGCAAGGACTCCGCGGCAGGCCATTTGAGAATGTCCATATTTCTGGCATTTAAAACACCGTAAAGGGTTTGGAACATATGGACGCACTGGACAGTTGATGTAGCCAGCTTTAATCTCATCAGGAGGTTTGGGAGAGTTAAAAGTCAGGATAACACTCCTGGTTTTAACAAGTTTCCCATCCCTACGCGCACTAATTCTCTTGACGGCTATAACTCCCTGAGGTTTCAGTTCCAAGCAGATTTCCTCCTCGGTTACGTCGAGAAGGTCCCATTCCGAAATGACACCTCTCGATGAGTTTAGTGTTCTATGTTACTGTTATGGGTATTCCTCCGATTGATGTTGCACGGAGTAGCTACTCAGATTGCCTGTCAGTTTTGGTTTCGATTAAGAGGTCTCCAGAACGGAGCTTCTTAACTGACTTGGGTGAACCTGCTAACCCATCTAACCCTTTCTGTATGAAGAAGGGCGACATTTTGCCAATCGGTTTTTCTGTGGTAGAATGAATTATTAAAAATCTTGGAACAGGCCCTGATGATATTTCTGTTCGCTGCCTCTTTGTAGCAATAATGCTATCTGCTTCACTGTCTAAATTTTCAGATAGGGACCGGGTTGGGGCCCCTGAAGGAGTAAGTTTATCAGGATTCGTAGAGATTTTTTAGTTGTTCAGTGCCCGGGCTCCCCACCCACCACGGAGCCCAAAGGGACGCCCACTACCCGGCATGCAATAAATGCGCTCGGGAGTGGGACGCCAGGGCTACCCAGACACTATACCCGCACCGCCGCCAGCCTGAATCCTGTCCCTCGGACCATGAGGGTAGGGGCGTGGCATTGACACGGTTGACCCTCGCAGGCGAGCCTACTAGCCGATTGATCCTAGCCGGGCCTTCCAGGACCACCCGTCTTGTCGAAGCAGGGGCCAAAGTGGTGTATTGAAGCTGGGCCCCTCAACCACCAGGATCCCCCTTTCCGAATTTCCACGGGTCGCAGCGCACGGCAAACACGCCGGATTCCATTGATGCAAGCCTGGAACCTGGGCTGTGGGCGTTGGATCCCAGTGATGCTAGTCTGGAAGTCCAGCAGCGTCACTGGGAGGTCCCCTCACCACGTACAGGTGCCCACGTCGAGGGGTTAGCTAAAGGATGAGATTTTAAAATGGAGTGTGGAATATAGGATTCCATTCCTACAAGAATAATTTCACTGACACGATCTGAGCAAACGTTGACATTAGAAGTTTTGAAACAGTAATTCGATCAAGGAAAAGAAGAAAAGAAATCTTGCAGGCCAAAAAACACGAGGTTGGGAATAGCTGTGAGATAAAGGCTCCATTGGAGAAGAAACAATCACCAAGTTGTGATCTGAGGTGCCTAAAGGACCACTCACATTGATCATGTACTTAGGATTGTTTGTGAGAAAAAGATCAAGCATGTTGGCTGCATGGTTAGAATTGTCCGATATTCTGATAGGTAAATGAACAATCTGTGCGAGATCATTAGCAATTGCAAAAGCATCTTGACCAGCTGGGTCTGTGGAACTAGAAAACAGAAGCCAGCTGGAGTTGTGAACATTAAAATCACCAAGGAAAATTACCTCAGTTTTAGGAAAGTTGGACTGGAGAAAGTCAATTTGCAAAGAGAGGAAATCAATTAAAGAGTTTCAAGTGATTAGTGGAGTTGGGAGAATGGTAGAGACAACAGATGACTTTGACAGAATGAAGTAGAGAGATTTTAAGCCAGAGAAGATCAAAAAGAGGAGATTCCAAATTGCCAAGTCTCTGACAGGGAATATCAGAATGGACATATGCACAAGTACCACCTTTGAAGCGAAAAGAATCATACAGTGAATAATTTGGGCAACTGGGATGAGCAGTAGTTGAGTCAACAGATAACTGAGATTCTGTCAGAAAAAGTACATGATGTTTCGCTGACTGCAAGTGGAAATGGACAACGCTGAGATTAGAACTGAGACCACGTATATTTGTGAAATGAACTGGGAAGTGTTTGAGAGGTTTAGATCTTTTCTCAGATAAGCTTACTCTCAATAGTAAGGAAAAGTGGGAGATACATGCTGTATGAAGTAGTGAAATTTTTGGATATGGCGTACACATGGTAAGAATATACCCAGATAGATCGTTGACATAATGTGGCCTTCATAATGCCCCCAGCATACACACTACTTGGACTTCTTCCAGTCACTATCTAGCAGTGTAGAGGTAGCAGGATTATGCTAGCTTATCTGGATGTCTCCTAGAGAGTTACCAATAGGTTTGGTTCATTGTACTAACTAACGGCTGGCCTGCAAACACCATTTTAGAGCTGTACCCTCGAAATGTAAGTAAGTTTTCATCTCGCCATGGTGTTGATCATAATCTCAAAAGACATCAATAAATACTGCATAATGGACGAGATGGAGAAGGGTTGACCAGAACTTAGCTCTGGAGACTAAAGATGAGTTCCACTACTTCAAGCCTCCAATAAGCAAAGTGGTGTTTTGCACCAATTGATGTGAGTCGTCTACCCCCTAGAATGATAATCAACTAAATAAAAATACAAGCTAAAGACAGAGTAGAAAGCACAGGTCATGGTCAATAGAATTAACAAAAATACTGGCTAAGGTAAAGAAAGTCCACACGAGAAGCATGCAAAAGTTCGATGAAATTTACCGGTAAAAGTACTGTGCCGTAACAGCATTTGTATTGTTGCTCGCTTGATAAACAGACTGTGGTTGTTATCAGTCTGGATTAGAAGATGAATCCCTTGAAACCCTTCCAAAGTGGAGGGGTAACCTGACCTTTTTCCTTTAGAATCAATAATTGAATTAACTAATTGAATCATGTAAACTCTAGAAGGAAGGGGATGAATCAGATTGGTCCACTGGATATCGATGGGTCAACTGTTGATGATCCTACTCAGGTAGCTAACAAACTAAATGAATATTTTGCATCGACATTCACACATGAGGAGTTATTCGGCGAGGGGAATGCCAGAGGTGTATTCAACTCTGGCAGTAAGCTAGAGAATTTTGTAATCTCTGAGAGTAAAGTGGAGGAGAAATTGTTGAAGATAAACACAAGAATGGCACCTGGGGTGGATGGGATCTATCCAGTTATATTAAAGGAGGCAGCAAAGGAAGTAAGCAAACCCTTAGCCATAATTATGAGAGCTTCCTTGGACTCAGTGGAGGTACCCATGGACTGGAGATGTGCAAATGTAACCCCAATTCACAAAGGAGGATCAAAGGCTGACACAAGTAATTATAGACCTGTGGGTTTAACTTCTGTTCCAAGAAAATTAATGGAGGCACTGGTTAAAGAAGCACTGCAGGATCATCTAGACAAGACTTCAGTTATAGCTCGGACACAGCACGGTTTTGTTAAGGGGAAGTCTTGCCTGACCAATTTGATTGGATACTATGATGCAGGGAATAACTTTGATATTATATACTTGGATCTTAGAAAGGTTTTTGATACTGTTGCACATGGAAGACTGCTGCACAAATTGGAGCAGTGTGGCATTGGAGGCAAATTGCTGCTATGGATAAAGGGGTGGTTGAGGGGGAGAAGACAGAGAGTGGTAATCAATGGACACTGCTCATCGTGGACTAATGTTATTAGTGGAGTCCCTCAGGGTTCAGTATTGGGTCCATTATTGTTTTTTGTATTTATAAATAATATTGATGATGGTATATCAAGCTTAATGTCCAAGTTTGCAGATGATACAAAGGTTGGCAGGGTTGTTAAGGACACTTCTGACACTATTTTGCTGTAACAGGATCTGGAAAGGTTGAGCAGATGGGCTGAGAGGTGGCAAATAAAGTTTAACATTGACAAATGTAAAGTACTACACATGGGAAACAGCAACCCCAGAGCAACGTATCAACTCTGTGGTACTACACTAACAGTGGTAGAGAATGAAAAGGACCTGGGGGGGTGGTTGTGCAGGCAGATATGAAGTTCTCTGAGCAGTGCAGACAGGCTGCAAGAGTAGCTCATGGTGTATTGTCAATGACATATAGGAATTTTTCTAGCAGGGATAAAGAGGTGATTATTCCCTTGTATAAGGCAATGGTCAGACCACACCTAGAGTACTGTATACAGGCCTGGAGGCCTCATTTCAAGAAGGATGTAGAGCTGCTGGAACAAGTGAGAAGGGCAACAAGAGTAGTGAATGGAACAAAGATTGCTCTTAAGAAGAAAGGTTTAAGTTTTACAAATTACAGTGTCTGGAGACTAGGCACCAAGCGAGGTGATCTGATAGAGGTGTATAAAGCCTTGAATGGTTTGAGCATGCTCAATGCTGATGGGATTCTCCCTCTTGCTCAGAATAATCACCTGAGAGGGCATAAATTCAAATTGAGGAAAGACAGATGTAGGATAGACGTGCGGAAATTTGCCTTTAGCCAGCGGGTGGTTGGTTGGTTGGTTGGTGGAACAGACTTCCATCCCTTGTCGTGTAAGTTGATAGCCTAAATAAGTTTAAGGCTCAGCTGGACAGGTATTTCAAACGAACAGAGGGGTGAAGTGGAAGTGGTTATTTTTTTTATTTATTTATTTATTTATTTATTTATTTATTTTATTTATTTTTTTGGCTGATGCTGCATAAGCTTGCTTTCTTGCATCAAATGCCTCTACTAATGCTAATGTTGGAAGTTCTGCCATAGTAAAAAAGGTTCGTAATGTAGTTTCACCAATAAACTTTTTCGAAGTTTGCTGTGCTTCTCGTGTGGGCTTCCTTTACCTTTGCCTTTTTTTTTTTTTTCTTAATAAACAATTTATCCTCTAGGCCACCAGTGATTCTAAAGAAAAAAGGTCAGGTTAATCCCTCCACTTCGGAAGGGTTTCAATCTCCCATGGAATTTAAATTCTACTCCTGACCAATAACGCCCACTGTATGTTTACTGAGCGAGCGACAATACAAATGCTGTTACGGCAAAGTACTTTTACAGGTAAATTTCATCAAACTTTTGCATACTTCTCGTGTGGGCTTTCTCTACCTTTGCCAAAATACTTTATTACTATTTCATATATACACATTGATATAAGCAAATTAACAGTCTTCTCAGAGAGAGAGCTAATTTAAAATAGTGGCAAAACCAACACAAAAATTGTATTCCATACTAAGAAATCATTCTGTTTTCCTCTTTTCCTGCACAGACACATGACCTGATATATGGTGTTTCGTGTGGCAATTGTGATTCCACATACATAGGATAGAACAAGTGTACTTTGGACCAGAGACTAAAGCAACATGCTGTGTTGGTCCAGGGATAACATGCGGCATCTTCAGAATTAGCGTCCCATGCTATAAATGAAGGTCACACATTCCTGTTTAATGAAACGCTGGAAATGAGGTTACACAGTAATTCTATTAACATTCGATGACCGTACCTCATTTCCGATTACGTTGTTTCCACGCGTGTACAATAGCAATTAATCTCCTATTAGTATCGTTGCACACATACACATACCTCGTGTCAGTGGAGGGTACTGCCGTTGTCTGCGTACTTGTTTAGTCGCACATGTTTACTGCTCCTGTCTTTTTCTTTTAACATTAGCCTTAGCAATGAGTTTCATTTTAAAACTTATGCCACCAGATTCTTCATCATGTGGACTATCCTGGGAGTAAGTTTATTTTTGATTTTTTGGGTTCTCAGCTGAGATATTTTCATTAATTATCTGGCACTAATGTCTATGGGTCACCATGCCGTCATAGACATAGCATTGGAGAGCACGGTCACTATCTTTGGCAGCCACGAATGTATCTAGGCGACGTTGACTGGGGTGGGATCTCCCACCCCTGTGTGCTAACAGTTTCGATTTGCTTGTGACTTGAGCGTACTTGAATATTCTGGAACTCTGCTGACCTTGAAATTCTCACCAGGTCTCCTTTCACTGACCTTCTCCCTCATTGACCGATGGCAAAACCAAACCTGTATTGTCTTCCTCACCGCATCCACTATGCAGTATTTTCTGCTGATTCCCTCGCTGCAGTGAGCAGCGAGGGAATCAGCAGAAAAACTTCCTCATGATATCACCGGCAAAAACCTCATCCATTCTCCTTAAAAGCTCTCTCAACCTGGGTAGACTAGACCACCCCAAATTAAAATTGAAGAGACCACGATAAAATTGGCAACACAGCTCAAATATTTAGGTATTCTGCTAGACAACAAACTATCCTTTCAGCCACACCTTAAATACATCAGAACAAAGATCCCGATCTACTCAGCCCTGGTGGCCAGGGTCTCACATAGAGATAGGTACCTCAACAAGAGAAAGCTGGCACTCTATTATAAGAGTTTTCATCCCGGCAAACTCATAGGCTTCAGCCGTATGGTACGATGAGATCACACTAGTAGTAAATAGAAGAATGTTGGATTCTACTCAGCGATTCATCCTCTGTGCCATTTAACCCCAGGGGCTCACATCTTGTGACTATGAGCTTGGCACACCCAGGGTTCTGAGCTGGATATCATCATTCTTCTCTTTCTTGGTAATTCCCTTCTACTCACTCTCTCTCTCTCTCTCTCTCTCTCTCTCTTCCCCTTGTGGTAATTCAGAATTTTTTTTTTTTTTTTTTTTGGCTGGTGCAGCATAAGCTGCAGGCTTCCTTGCACCATACAGCTAATAATAATAATAATAACAACTCGCACCTTCAGTAAAGTGAGTACTCCAGCCTTACAAGTAAAAACAGGAATGCTCCCACTAGACCTAAAAATCGTTAGAACTGGAATGCTCTATTACCTTTCTAATGGAGTCCCAGTTACCTTCCTGAATTTTACAACTTATCCCACTAATCACAGGAAGGCAGAAAAAGTATTCCTACAGAACCACCTGCTGCAGGAGTGACAAAACAGATGGGCCGGTACCACCAAAGCAGAGATTACCCGCAAGTTTTTTCCACAGACAAATAGATTATACCTGAAATCACGATCGTGGTTCTTGGCAGAACTTAATACAATGTACTTAATAACAGGACATGGCTCAATTCAATGGCTTCAGACTCACAGAAATCCCACATTGCACTTGCTGAGAGATAGATGACTGGAACCATCTGATGTTTGACTGTCCCATCTACGAAGACCTAAGGTGTATTCTGATTACAAAAGTAATCAGAATCTTCCAAGAGGACAAGAATTTCTCCTCCTTGAAATGGAAGATTGTAAAGCTTTGTCACGATTCGCCCAGAACCTCTTCACGAGAAAAAGGGTGCAAATGCCATACACTGAGGAAAAGAGGAAATGCCACCCGACTATGACATATGACCAACCAGGACATCTCCTAAAACTTGATGACAGACTGCAAGCGCAACCTCAACAACCTGAACTGCAAGGACAGGACTTGTCCTAGGAATGACCCACACCCTAGAAGTTGATGTCTCTTTAGAAGAAATTAAACAGAAGACCTACCACGGACTTGACTCTACTAGAGTTGATCTCATTGCAGCTCTGCTGCCAATGCCATAGGAGATCCTATACCTGTGCTCTCTTGCACATTACTTTCTTTCCACTCCCCTGGGGAGTGAAGGAGATGGTTTCACTGTCTCCTCCTCTCCTTGCCCTTCTTATCCTCCTGGTGGGACATGAGCCTGCCCCACTGACCATAGAGGTCACCTCCTCTATTGACCACTTATTTCCTGTTTCCTCCCCACAGCCTTCAGTCTCTCCCCTACTCTGTTCACTTTCACAGCGTAACCCCACACAGTCTAAATTTAAAACTTTCAAATTCCATTATACAAGTATTCCCTGGGCCTCTAGCATTTTCAGCGCTCAATCCTACTGCAGTTTTTTTTTTTTTTTTTAGGTCCTAGCCAGTGAAATCTCAGGAAACTAGGCGGCAGGACCTGCCAGAGTACTTACTTAAAATACTGGTGTACCTAGTCTGCCCCCATGGGGGAGACTAGGTACACCAGTATGGGCCAAATGTGGGCAACGGTGGGTCGCAATAGGGGTCCACTGGCTAAATGGCCAGATGAACAACGGTACACGACACTACACTTAACTTCGGTCCTTGAGGTTGTCACAGACATTCTCTCAGATAGGCCAGACAAGCAGTACTTGCTACCTGGGAGTCTAAAACATTGATGGAACTGATATTCGGGTGACACTCAAGTCAAGTGGACCCAATTTCGGCAAAGTCCAGATGATCTGTGACAACCAAATCCTCTGCTTGCACCTTCACAATGGTGGGACTGTTAGTAATCCTGGGTATAACCTCCATGCACAAGTACATGGTGGGTGACCACCCAGGTGTGAACCAACGTAAGCAGGGGTCGAGGTGTGGCGCCCACACCACATGGAGGAATGCCGCCCCACTATGTTACCAGGCAGTACTAGGTGGTAGATGACTCTCATCAACCGGTGTAATACCAGCACTTTGCTTATTGGAGGCTTGAAGTGGTGGAACCCTTGTTTGGTCTCTAGGGCTAAGTTCCCGTCAAAACTTCCCAATCTCTTCTATCATGCAGTATGATTGATGACTTTTGAGGTTATGATGAACATCGTGGAGAGATCCAATATTCCTTACATTTCGAGGGTACAGCTCTAAAATGGTGTTCGCAGGCCGGCCGCTAGTTAGTACACCGGACTGAACCTATTGGTAACTCTCTAGGAGGCTTCCGGATCAGCTAGTGTATAATCTTGCTGCCTCTACTCTTCCAGATGGTGACTGGAGGGAATCCGAGTAGTGTGTATGCGGGGGAGCATTGTTGAGGCCACATTATGTCAAGTATCTGGGTATATTCTTATCATGTGTACACCATATCCAACATTTTCATTACTTCATACAGCATGTCCCACCCACTTTTTCTTACTATTGAATACACCATGAATTGTCAAACTAATAGAGCAAGCTTATCTGCAAAAAGATCTAAACCTCCGAAGCACTTCCTAATTCATTTCACAAATATACATGGTCTCAATTCTAATCTCAACGATGTCCATTTCCACTTGCAGTCTGCCAAACCCCATGTACTTTTTCTGACAGAATCTCAGTTATCGGTTGATTCATCTACTGCTCATCTCAGATGCCCAAATTATTCGCTGTATGATTCCTTTCGCCTCAAAGGTGGTACTTGTGCATATGTCCGTTCTGATATTCCCTGTCAGAGACTTGGCAATTTGGAATCTCCTCTCTTTGATCTTCTCTGGCTTAAAATCTCTCTACCTCATTGTGTCAAATTCATCTGTTGTCTCTACCGTTCACCCATCTCCACTAATCACTTGGAGCTCTATGACTTCCTCTCTTTGCAACTTGACTTTCTCCAGTCCAACTTTCCTAACAGTGAGGTAATTTTCCTTGGTGATTTTAACGTTCACAACTCCAGCTGGCTTCCGTTTTCTAGTCACACCGACCCAGCTGGTGAAGATGCTGAGGCTTTTGGAATTACTAATGACCTTGCACAGATTGTTCATTTTCCTCCAAGAATACCAGACAATCCTAATCATACAACCAATACGCTTGATCTTTTTCTCACAAACAACCCTTCTAAGTGCCGGGCAATGTGAAAGGTCCTTTAGGCACTTCAGATCACAACTTGGTGATTGTCTCTTCTCCAATGGAACCTTTATCTCATGGCTATTCCCAACCTCGTGTTGTTTGGCATTACAAGAATGCAAAAAGATATGACCTGCGAGACTTCTTTTTTTCTTTTCCTTGGTCAGACTACTGTTTCAAAACTTCTGATGTCAACGTTTGCTCAGATCGTGTCAGTGAAATTATTCTTGCAGGAATGAAATCCTTTATCCCACACTCCACTTTAAAATTTCGTCCTTTAAATAAACCTTGGTTTTCTAATAAATGTGCTAAGGCTCATCAAGAGAAGAATGTTGCACATCATAATTGGCTTGTTTCTAATTCTCCAGTTTCATTTTCTGCCTACACCAAAGCTCGCAACAATTGTAACAGTTATTAATCAGTCCAAACTGGAGTTTGAACAGGCTAAGAGTAGAAAACTTACTTCTTGCCCTAACGGTAGCCGAGCATTCTGGTCTCTTGCCAAAGCTATTGGCCGCAACTTTTGCCCATCTCTGCTCCCACCTCTGTCCAAACCAGATGGTTCTGTTGTCACTTCAGCCAACGATAAAGCTGACCTGCTAGCATCCCATTTTATTTCCAACTCATGTATTAATGATCTTGGTAAAACACCTCCCACCATTCCCAACATGCTCCATTCAATGTCTCCTGTGTTCTTCCGTCAAAAGGATGTCAGAAGGATTTTGACGAATTTTGGTGCTAAGAAAGCTCCAGGTCCCAATGGTATTTCTCCACTTGTTCTCAAACCCTGTGCTCCTGAACTTACTCCTATTCTTTACCGCCTTTTTTCACTTTCTTATTCCAAAGGTGTTTTTCCTTCTGCTTGGAAATTTGCTCATATCCAGCCAGTACCTAAAAAGGGTGACAAATCCCTCCCATCCAATTATCGTCTCATTGCAATTACTTCTACTGTTTCAAAAGTAATGGAGAAATCAATTAACCACCAACTCTTAAACTATCTAGAAATCTTCTGTCTGATTAAAGATCGCCAGTATGGATTCCGTCAGTGTCGATCCACTGGTGATATTCTGGCTTACGTTACCCATTCATGGACTAATTCTATGGAAAGGTTCGGTGAAACACAAGTAGTTGCTCTTGACATCTCAAAGGCTTTCAATCGTGTTTGGCATAAAGGTCTTCTAAACAAGCTTCCATCTTATGGTTTGCCAACTGTTTTTAGTAATTGGTTATCCAGTTTTCTCTCTGATAGCTCACTGAGGGTGATGGTAGATGGCTCTCTGTCTTCTAACTTCTCCACTAATGCCGGTGTCCCCCAAGGTTCAGTTCTTTCTCCCACTCTTTTCTTCTTGTATATTAATGACCTTCCTCCTTTAACTGGAAATCCTATCTATAGTTTTGCCGATGATAGTACATTGCATTCCACTTTCCATTTTGAGAAATCTTGTCCTGCTCGATCAGCTTCAACTTCTCGAAAATCTGCTACCAATTCCTTAAATGCATAACGGGTAATTCTCCAGTGAGGCAAAGACAATTTAGTTGATTTCAACCCTTCTAAAACTCAGTCTTGTCTTAAATCATGCAAAAAGGATTCTTCTGCTCCTATGCTTATCTTTAGTGACACTCCGATTTCTAGGCAAAATGATATATCTCTTTTGGGGATTACCCTGACTTCTAATCTCTCTTGGCACAAGCGCATTACAAATATTACTTCATCTGCACCTAAAAAACTTGGTTTTCTCTTTCGCTCTCAGTGTTACTTTTCTTCCAAACAGCTGTTCCCTCTGTATAAATCGCAAATCTGCCGAGCCACGGAATATTGTTCCCACATCTGGGGTGGTGCCCCCAAAACCTCTCTCAGCTTCTTGAATCCATTCAAAAATGGAAAATGTTATTTAGGAGCATTAGCAACTAAGGCCATATTGCTCCGGGATATGTGGTGGTCATTCCCTAACCTTTCCGCATCCTCCGTATTTGGTGGTGACAGGCTCGAAGCCTGGTCTAATCAAGAAGCGTGTGCTAAGCACTGCTGCTCCTTCCCACCTGGCTACGGAAGCGCCTGAATCCATTCAGAAGAGGGCAGTTAGGTTAATTAATGATTCATCTCTAACAGAGTCTCTCCACTCACTGTCTCATAGACGTACTGTTTCTGCTGCATGCCTCTTCTACAGATACTTCCATGGGCACTGTTCTTCTCAATTGGCTTCTTTAATTCCCACTCTCTCTTTCAAAACAGTCCGAACACGTGCCGCCAACATCCAACATCCATTTACTGTCCAGCTTCAAACCCACAGAACCAACTTTTCATCTTCCTCGTTTATTCATTCAACTGCCATTTTCTGGAACAACCTTCCTTCATACGTATTTCCTGAAAATTACAGTCTACAGAAGTTCAAGTCTAATGTAAACAAATATGTTCTTTCGTCTTCTCAATCTCCAACCCAAGCATGGTACTAAGTACTATAGGTTCTAATACCTCTCGTGTTTGGGGTTTTCATAAAAAAATAAAAATAAATAAATAAAACAATATCCATACACTTTTAAATCCCTGGCCTTTACAGTGTACTGTAGCACATGACACTGTATATACTATGCAGAGATGGGGGAAACCGCTGGTGCCGTCAGGCCCTAAACACACTTTACACTTTACTTTACCTCAGATTGTTCCAACCTGTGATCAAGACAACAGTTGAAAAGCTTAGTCCACTTAAGGGAAGAAATTAACGTAAATTTGTTTTATTTCGTCTCTTCATTTTTTATCAAAATTTTATCTTTTAAGTTTATTTTTACAGTATAGTATATTAGACATAGGTTATATCTGTGGTAAATATTTAGGCTCTATGATACAGATAAATATTTAGGCTTAAAATAACAGTTTAACGGTTAGCGCATTCGAACAATACAGAACATTATGCAGCGGTTAATACTATATAAAAGGAGTGTAAATTTGAAATACAGGAACGAATATTATAAAACGTAAGAAATGTATTCATTGGGGGTTGACTGTGCAAATCAACATGAAAATATGTTTATGGTCAGGAAACGTTGCATGCTTAATGATTTGGTAGAAAATTATTTTAAAATATATACAACATAAATAATTGTAAATAAAAGTAAAAAAAAGTAAACTGCAGCCAGTAATCAACCCACTGCAAGATGGAAGCCTCCTCAACAATTCATACTGAGGGAAATGGACCATAATCCGCCACGCTGGTCCAGTGCAGGTTGGCAGATTGACCGTATTTAGCAGTCAGGGGCTTGAACTCCAGTCTTTTCAAAGATCGTGTGCTACTGCACTCCCGCTCCTGACCACTCGGTGACCACATGCCACCATCTTCTTCATTTTTTTTTTTTTTTTCCTTCTCCACGTGTTGTCTGGAGTTCCCACTCTAGTGCAGCCAGTTTATTATTCATTCATTTTCATTTCATTTCATTTATTTATTTATCTTTCTCTTCTTTATTTTCTAAATCAAATTATTCTTTTCTTTATTTTTATTAAATTATTATTGTTCTTATTTATTTAATTTGTTCTTCATGCGCTCTGCCTTGAGATCCCACTCTAGCGCAGCCGATTTATTTAATTATTTTATTATTTTACATCTATTTTTTTTCCACGCGCTCTGCTTCGAGTTCCCACTCTAGTGCAGCCAATTTATTTATTTATTTTATTTTATTTTTATTTCTATTTTCATTTTTTATTTTATTATTTTCATTCCTATTTTTTTTTATTATATATATATATATATTTTTTTTAATTAATTTTTTTTTTTAATTAAATTTTTTTTTTTTTTTTCACGTGCTCTGCCTTGAGTTCCCACTCTAGCGCAGCCAATTTATTTAAATTGTTTTTTTTCTTCTTCTTCTTCTTCTTCTTCTTATTTCTTTATTTATTATTATTATTTTTTTATCATTATTATTTAATATATATATTTTTTTTATTAATTAATTTATTATTATTATTTTACTTTTTTTTTTTTCCTAACTGCACCACGGGTGGTTTTTTTTTTTTTTTTGGGCTCTTTTGTCTTTATCTCTTCCCTCTGGAATGAACCCCCAGAGGAATCTGTTCCACCTTCTGGCAACACTAGGTGGGTCAGAGTCTCTCTTGAGACAGTACGTGTTTTTCTGGGACTGGCCCACCTTCCCGTGGTGTGGACGAGTACCCAGGATCATCTGTCCAGGCGATCATACACCAACGGTTATAAACTTTTATTAAATAAAATAAAATAAATTAGAGTTGTCTTGTATTAAAATAATAATAATAAAATAAAATAAAAAATAAGTAAAATGAATAGTACAATTACACCGGATAAATTTGATAAAATAAGATACCTGACTGTACAATAAAAATAAAATAAAACAATGTAGATAAAACATCAGATAAAAGTAATAAAATTCCAAAGCTTTCAGAGGCGTCTGCCTCCTTTTTCAGCAGTGAAGCTTAACATACAGTACATCCTAAAATATCAGAAGGCTCATGGTTCACAGCATACATTTCTACAGGAGTATGGGCAATATTTTCTATATGCCCACTGGAAACGGAAATGGCTTGGGAGAATGTCAGATGGAACAGTTCATCCGTCCAAGAGCCACAGCTTCAAAGAGGGGATGAATGTGGACTCCCCGTCTCTATTAATAGTGTTACTCTCAGAGGAGCAAATTCGCAAGCTCTCAAGTCACTTGCAGTCCCAAAATCTATGTGCCTGGTCGACAACAAGAGATTCGTCAGGAGAGATTTGATTGTTCTCCTCCCAAAAATGCTCTGCTGCAGCAGACCTCCCATAATCCATAGTCTTTATCACGCTGATATGCTCCCCCCCCCATACAATCTTTAAACAGATGCTTTGTTTCACCAACATAACATTCCCCGCAATCTAGACATTTTATCTCTTATACGAGCCCACTTACACATTCCATAGGTGTGGGGGTCCTAAACCTTTGACAGAACTGTGTGCAACCTCTACCCTGGTAGCTGCACACAGCGTGACTGGCAATCGTGCAACACCCAAGTTATATGCTCAGTTAGCCCTGGATAGTAGGGAATGTATGCAGTGGCTTGTTTGTTTGTTATTTGGTTTTTAGGAGCATTAGCAACTAAGGCCATATTGCTCTGTATGCAGTGGCAATGCGTGTAAAAGGCTCTCTACATCTGTGCCCCGCTTCTCGGATACATTTATCTATGACCTTCTGGGAGTAACTGCATTTCCTGAGATCTGCTCTGACACATTTAATTTCTTGTTTTCTGTCCTCAGAGGTGCTATAATGGGACTCAGCCCTATCCAGGATTGTCCTAATGATGCTGTTCTTGTGATGGTTGACTTGTGCCATATTGTAATGTGTGTATTGACCACTGGCACATGGGTTTCCTATACACATTCGTTTTCACTCTAGGGCCCTCCCTGTGAACCAACACATCAAGGAAAGCGAACCTCCATGATGAACTGAATAAACAGGGAGAAGCTATTGAGGAAACCAACACCTTATCCTCTCTTTCCCTCTGAATAATTGCAAACATATCGTTGATGTATCATTTCCCAACCCCAGAGGCCTATTTTAAGAATTGGTTATGGTTTATGACCATCCTGTGTTATGGTACATCCGAGAATTTCAGAAGTTCAGTGTTGGTGAAGCCAAGCAGAGACAGCATTTGAGGTTTGTGCATCGTTGTAAAGCATATGGTCTTATCCCCCATAGATTCCATGTTAATTTACCTTTAGAGGATGATCGTCTGTTGTGTGCTGCTAAGTGGTACAAGAGAGTGTTAAACATTTGGATTGGAAAGCTAAAGTATATTAGGATACGGAAAGGTTTGTTTTTGGTTAATTTAAGTGGTAGGGTAACTCCTGCACACATTTTACTTATTACGAGAGTAGTGTTGGCCTGAATTTCAGATATTTACAGACAAAGGCAAGTGGGTAAGTTTAACAGATTAATGGAGGAGGCCAGGGCTGTTCAGAAACGGGAATGTGACCTGTAACTTTATTGTATATGCAATTTGAGCAGCAAGCAATTAACTAAAGAACAAGAGGGGGTTTTAAACCTAGGTAAAAAGTTTGCAGCGATCCCTCCAAATCCGCCAATAGTGGAAATGGCTATGGGAATCGAAAGAGATGCGAGTATATTACCAGTGGTCGTGGCTAATGAGATTAGTACCAGAACCTCAGTGATTTGGAGTCAGGTTCGGGCAGCTCCCTCCAGTCTTAGCATCAGTCAGAGGAAGATGCTTATGGAGCTTAGACAAG
Organism: Mastigoproctus giganteus; assembly: GCF_048544385.1. Lineage (NCBI taxonomy): Eukaryota > Metazoa > Arthropoda > Arachnida > Uropygi > Thelyphonidae > Mastigoproctus > Mastigoproctus giganteus. The sequence goes on from NC_143576.1 coordinate 133,465,560, forward strand.
ACAATAGCATCATGTCTTTGCCTGCAGAAAAAGGAAGGTCAACAATCATCCTTGAAAAAGAAGAGTATTGTAACAAAGCTGTCGAACTTTTGAATGATAGAACGACATACAGGGTTACTTGTAGGAATCCATTGGTGGGATTGGAACGGCAGGTAAACAAGACTACAAAGTTGGTTGAAGGCTGAGAGGATTTCTAAAGATGTTAATTGGACACTGCATGCCACGGGATGCCAAATACCTAGGCCATAGGTTTTACAGCCTACCAAATATTCATAAGGAGGGGTCCTGCTTAGGATGAATGTGTTATTTATAAGCAGCCTTAAACACGCTTTATCCAGGTTCTTAGCCAGACTAATTTCACCTATTGTTGGACGTTCCGATTTTACCATCAGGGATAGTGGAGACTTTGTAAGATATAAGGGATCAGGTTATAGAAGGGGGGCCAGACCATAGTATCATTTGATGTGGTATCCTTGTTCATATGCATTCCTATTGACCATGGGGTGAAAAGCGCACGTGGCATTAGGGTGAAAAGTGCAATTGTGGCATTAGAGAAAGATGATATCCTAATGAATAAGACTCCATCAAGTGTGGAGGATATTTGTATTGGGGTGGAGCTGTGTCTCCCGAGTACCACCATAGTATTTCAAAGCACAATGTATAAGCAGGTTCACGGCACAGCGATGAGCTCCCCTATTAGTGCTGTCATAGCAAATTTAGCTATGGAGCAGCTCTAGTCCAAGATTTTTGATGGGTCTGTTCTCTCTCTCTCTCTCTCTCTCTCTGTACATGCATGGAAACGATACACTGATGATACGTTTCCAATTATTCGGAGGGGGGGAAGAGAGAGGATGAGGTGTCAAAGTAGAGGGTACCCTCCCTTTTCTTGATGTGTTGGTACATAGGGAGGGCCCTAGAGTGAAATCCAGTGTGTACAGGAAACCCATGTGCCGGAGACAATACACACATTACAATACGGCACAAGTCAACCATCACAAGAACAGCGTCATTAGGGCAATCCTGGATAGGGCTGAGTCCCATTGCAGCACCCCTTAGGACAGAAAAGAAAAAATTAAACATGTCACAGCAGATCTCAAGAAATGCAGCTACCCCCAGAGGGTCATAGATAAATGTAGAGAACCATTTACACCCATTGCCACCGCATACATTCCCTACTATCAGTTATTATCCTAACTGAGCATATAACATGGGTGTTGCACGATTGCCAGACACGCTGTGTGCAGCTACCATGACGGAGGTTGCACAGTTGTATCAAAGGTTAAGGGCCCCAGACCTATGGAATGTGTAAATGAGGTCGTATATGAGACAAAATGGCCAGATTGCAGGGAATGTTATGTTGGTGAAACAAAGCGTCAGTTTAAAGATCGTATGGGGAGCATATTGGCTCAATAAAGACCGCAGATTATGGGAGGTCTGCTGTGGCGGACCATTTCTGGGAGGAGAACCATCAAATCTCTCCTGACAAAGCTGTAATCGTTGACCACGCACAGATTTTAAGACCGCAAGTGGCTCGAGAGCTTGCGAATTTGCTCCTCTGAGAGTAACACTATTAACAGAGATGGGGAGTCCACATTCATCCCCTCTTCGAAGCTATGGTTCTTGGAGGGATGAACGGTTCCACCTGGCATGTTTCCAAGCCATTTTCGGTTCCAGTGCGCATATGGAGAATACCACCCATGATCCTGTAGAAACACATGCTGTGAAACGTTAGCCTGCTGATATTTAAGGATGTACTGTATGTTAAGCTTCACTGTTTGAAAAACGAGGCAGACGCTTCTGAAAGCTTCAGTATTTTATCGCTTTTATTGGTGTTTTATCGCTTTTATCCAGTGTTTTATCTACATTGTTTTATTTTATTTTTATTGTACAGACAGGTATCGTATTTTATCAGTTTTATCCAGTGTAATTGTACTGTTCATTTTACTTATTTCATTTTATTATTATTATCTTAATACAAGAGAACTCCAATTTATTTTCTTTTATTTAATAAAAGTTTATAACCGTTGGTGTAGGATCGTGCAGTCATTGTGAACATGAATATTCCCAACCCCAGATGCCTATTTGAAGAATATACCCAAGGTTATGAAAAAAGTGATATTTTTAATATAAAATTAAATGGAGACCCAAACTTCAAAGTAAGTTCTAGATGGCTTGGAAAGTTTAAGGGATGACACAGCATTAGAGAACTTGAAATTTATGAGGAAAAGCTTTCTGCTGACATATCTTCAGCAAACATTTTTATAGAAATATTGAAGGTAGAGGAAATGCTGATGACGAAGGTGTTTGTAGAGGAAATGCTGATGACGCTGGTCTAAACTGGAAAGCACTCCCACAGCATATCAGTAGCCTGATGTCATGAGAGTATCGTGCCAGGATATAAAACAAGCAAAGAATGTAAACATAATGATTTGTGTCAATTGAACTGGCAGACACAGATTGCCAATTGTTTATTATAGAGAAATCGAAAATTGCTAGATGCTTCAAAAATGCAGTAAGTCTCCCAGTTATTACACCCATTGTAATCTTCTATCATTATCATCAGCCATTTTCAATCCACTGCAGGATGAAGGCCTCTCCAGCAACTTTCCAGTTCCTTCTGTTTTGTGCAATGACCATCCATTTACTGCCCACGAACTCTTGAATTTCATGTCCTTCTCCGTTGTCATAAATAACGAAACAAAATTTGTCCTTCTGCGGTGTAACGGAACACAACAATCGACGCAACGCACTAAATCAAACTAAACATCTGGTCTCTTATTTTCGTTTTGAGCGGTAGGTGTGAAGACAGCGGGGGTTGCAAGATAATAGGTACACTAATCTCTTAATGACGACTTATAACGCTGGTTCTTGTTGCTCATTTATGACGTGCAAAATATCTGTTTATACCTATTGTAGTTATTACTTGAATTTTATGATTTCTGGTTGATTTTTTTTTTTTTTTTTTAATTTGGAGTCTTCAAGTGTCCCGGTTAATAAACCAATCCCGGTAAATCGAGAGTCTGCTGTACTTTATTATTACCGTATTTAATGTTGGTAATATCTTACTGTGTGTTTAATTTATCAATTAAACTTTATTATACATATGTATGTACAAGAAAATCACATTATATATAGGTCCAGCAGGTGTTCACTTATATCCGCAGTTTCAGCCATCCATGATAGGTCTTGGAACGTATCCCCTACAGATGTGAGGGTCTTATTGTATAATTCATTCCATTCTTCGCTGTGTAGTTTTCAGCTTCTCTTCCATAAGTCACAGTGGGGAGTATACACTGGTTCATTATTTTACATTTGGGACAAATTATTGCTTCTCAATACGTGACTATATTTCCTGAATTCTATCCATCCAAAATTTATTTTTCTCTTGACTTCCAGCCATTTATCATTATTACAGTTAATGCTTGTCCAAGATAAGTACACGAATCCATCTTTTTAATTTCTGCTCCTTCAATGATATATATCCCTTCCTGTGGCATACTTGTTAACCATTATTTTTGTTTTAACCATATTCATGTTTAGTTCAAAATCCTCACTAACTCTGCATAACTGATTAAGATTTTCCTCTCATTCTTTGGATTCATGGCTTATGATCACAATATCATTTGCAAATCTTAAATGGTTTAGGTACCCTCCATTCACATTGACTCCTTTTTGTAACCAATCTAATCTTCTGAAAGCTTCCTCAAGGACAACAGTAAACAACTTGGAGATATTGTGTCTCTTTGTCGAACTCCTTACTCAATTTTAAATTTGCTGCTATCTTTGTCTAGTCTAGTCTAATAAAGGATGTAGCGTTCTTATATATTTTCTTCAAAATCATAATGCATGGGATGTGCCTTGTCTTTCCAGTGCCCGAAACATTGCTTTATGCTGTATGGGGTCAAATGCCCTTTCATAATCCACAAATGCCAGGCATAATGGTGTTTTATATTCATTTGCTTTCTCCATTAACTGTGATATTATGTGAAAGTGATCCATAGTTGAGAATCCTGTCCTAAAGCCAGCTTGCTCATTCGGTTGATTCTCATCAAGTATTCTTTCTAATCTGTTAGTAATGACCCTTGTGAAAAACTTGTAGATGTGCAACAACAAGCTAATTGGTCTATAATTTCCAATTTATCTCCTTTCTTATGCAGCAAAATTATGCTTGCATTATTCCACTCTTAGGCATCACGCCTTTCCTAATGTATTTTGTGAAGAGTCTTGCCAGTCTGTGTCATGTCTCTTTCTCCTAATTTTAAAAACTCTACGGTAACTTCATCTTCACCTGGGGCTTTTTGATTCTTCATTTTGATCAATGCATTTTCTATCTCATCAGGAAGGATATCAGATATGTTGTATGTATTGCTAATTTGTAATCCATCTTCCCCACTGCTGCTTGCTCCTTATATAATTCTCTAGAGTAGTCTTCTGCTATTTGAATTATGCCTTCTCTGCTATTTATAAGTACCTCATTGCTATTCTTCAGTTTCAGTATCATTTGTCTTTCTTCCATGAGCAGTAATACTGTCTTCCATGAGCAGTAATACTCATGGCTGCTGATTTAAGTCTTTTGTTTTCCCTTAATGTTTGTTCTACTTTTCTTGTGTTAAATTTTCTTATGTGCTCTCTGAGTCTCTTTCTAATGGCTTTGGGTAACTCAGTATACTCAATTTTCTCCTTGTCAGTGTTGATCTTGCCCTTTATTTGTCGTTTTTGGTTCATCATGACAAGTGTTTCTTGACTAATTTTTTCTTTTTTGGATTTCTTTTTACCTATAGGTTTCTTGGCTTTATCACTTTTAGAAATTGTATTCCTCATCGATGTCTTGGTCCTGAAGAGTCTGCAGAAGTTTAAACTTGTTCCTAAGTTCCAGTACGTACTGCTTTTTCTCCTCTTCTGTTATCTCAAAGACCTTCGTATTATTTACTCAAGTCAGTTTTTTCCTTTTTTTTTTTTCTTACATCTATATCATGTGTGCATCTTACCATTCTGTGGTCACTTCCAACATTTACCTTGTCTGGAAGGTAATATTGTTCACAATATATCTTCTGTTAGTGAGGATGAAGTCAATTTCATTAGTCGTTAATCCATTTGGGCTCTTCCATGTCCACTTTCGCTTCACCTATGCTTGGAAAAAATGTTTATTACTAACATTCCTCGAGATTCTGCAAATTCCACAGGTCTTTCACCAATTCCAAAATTTGCTGCAGTTTCTATTTCTGTGCTGTTTTGTCTCTTTCCAACCTTAGCAGTGAAGTCTCCCATAATGATGGTGTAGTGAGTTTTCTGTTCATCTGTTGTTGTTGTTTGTTAGAATTTTGGTGCATCAGCAACTTAGGCTCATCATCATCAGCCATTTTCAATCCACTGCAGGATGAAGGCCTCTCCAGCAACTTTCCAGTTTCTTCTGTTTTGAGCACTGGCCATCCATTTACTACCCAAAAACTCATGAATTTCATCTATCCATCTCCACCTTTGTCTTCCAGGTTTTCTTCTAGCTCCTCTTGGATACCATTCTGTTATTTTCTTAGTCCATCTGTCATCATGTCTTCGAGCTATGTGTCCTGTCCAAGACCATTTTAGTTCTTTAGTTTTGATAAGAATGTCCTTTACTTGAGTTTGCTGCTTAATCCATGTGTTTCTCTTCTTATCTGATTCCCTGTATAATTCGTTCCATTCTTCGCTGTGTAGTTCTCAGCTTCTCTTCCATTATTTTGGTGAGTGCCCAAGTTTTACTTCCATAAGTCATGGTGGGGAGTATACATTGATTCATTATTTTACATTTCAGACAATCTGGGATATTGCTCTTCAGTATGTGACTATATTTCCTGAATGCTATCCATCCAAAATTTATTCTTCTCTTGACTTCCAGCCATTTATCATTATTACAGCTAATAACTTGTCCCAGATAAGTATATGACTCCACCTTTTGAATTACTGCTCCTTCAATCATTATTTCCCTTTCTGTGGCATACTTGTTCATCATTACTTTTATTTTGGCCATATTCATCTTTAGTCCAAAATCCTTACTAACTATGCATAACTGATTAAGATTTTCCTCTAATTCTTTGGGATTGTGGCTTATGACCACAATGTCATCTGCAAATCGTAAATGGTTTAGGTACTCTCCGTTCACATTGACTCCTTTTTGCGACCAGTCTAATCTTCTGAAAGCTTCCTCAAGGGCAGCAGTAAACAGCTTCGGAGATATTGTGTCTCCTTGTCGAACTCCTTTCTCGATTTTAAATTTCCTACTGTCTTTGTCTAGTCTAATAAAGAAGGTAGCACTCTCATATATTTTCTTCAAAATCATAATATATGGGGTATCTATGCTTTGTCTTTCCAGTGCCCGAAACATTGCCTTATGCTGTATGGAGTCAAATGCCTTTTCATAATCCACAAATGCCAGGCATAATGGTGTTTTATATTCATTTGCTTTCTCCATTAGCTGTGATATTACGTGAAGGTGATCCATAGTTGAGAATCCTGTCCTAAAGCCAGCTTGCTCTTTTGGTTGATTCTCATCAAGTATTCTTTCTAATCTGTTAGTAATGACCCTTGTGAACAACTTGTAGATGTGGGATAACAAGCTAATTGGTCTATAATTTCCAATTTCTGATTTATCTCCTTTCTTATGCGGCAAAACTATGATTGCATTATTCCACTGCTTAGGCGTCACACCTTTTCTAATGCACTTTGTGAAGAGCCTTGCCAGTTTTTGTGTTGTCTCTTCCTCCCAATTTTAACAACTCTACAGTAACTTCATCTTCCCCCGTGGCTTTCCGATTCTTTATTTTCTTCAATGCATGTTCTACCTCATCAGGAAGAATATCGGGTATGTCATATGTGTTGCTACTTTGCAATCCATCTTCCCCACTGCTGGTATCATTCCCTCGCTCCTTGTATAATTCTCTATAGTAGTCTTCTGCTATTTGAATTATGCCTTCTCTGCTGTTTATAAGTACACCATCGCTATTCTTCAGTTTCAGTATCATTTGTCTTTCTGTATTACTGCTCATGGCTGCTGATTTAAATCCTTTGTTTTCCCTTAATGCTTGTTCTACTTTTCTTGTGTTAAATCTTCTTATGTCCTCACTGAGTCTCTTTCTCATGACTTTGCATAACTCAGTATACTCAATTTTCTCCCTGTCAGTGTGTTTCTTGCTCTTCATTTTTTACCTTCGGTTCATCATGACAAGTGTTTCTTGACTAATTTTTTCTTCTTTGGATTTCTTTTTCCCTATAGGTTTCTTGGGCTTTATCACTTTCAGAAAGTTGTAATATTCCTTGTCGATATCTTGGTCCTGAGCAGTCTGCAGAAGCTCAAACTTGTTCTTAAGTTCCAGTACATACTGCTTTTTCTCCTCCTCTGTTATCTCAAAGACCTTTGTATTATTTACTTGAGTCAGTTTTTTCTTTTCCTTTCCTACATCTATATCAAGTGTACATCTTACCATTCTGTGATCACTTCCAACATTTACCTTATTCAGCATGGTAACATCATTCACAATATATCTTCTGTTAGTGAGGATGAAGTCGATTTCATTAGTTGTTAATCCATTTGGACTCTTCCATGTCCAATTTCTGTTCACCCTTTTCTTGAAAAAAGTGTTCATTACTGACAGTCCTTGAGATTCTGCAAATTCCACAAATCTTTCACCTCTTTTATTTCTTTCACCAATTCCAAAATTTCCTATAGTTCCTCTTTCTGCACTGTTTTGCCTTTTTCCAACCTTAGCATTGAAGTCACCCATAATAATAGTGTAGTGGGTTTTCTGCTCATCTAGAAGACTCTCAATTTCGGTGTACATTTCTTCAACCTCTTCTTCATCATGGCTCGATGTTGGTGCATAAATCATTATAATCTTTAGCTTGTACCTCTTAGAAATCTTGAGTATTAGTCTTGACACCCTTGGTGATGTACTTTTGAATTCCAAAATGTTGTTTTTAAAATCTTTATGGACCAGAAACCCAACTCCACCTTCATTCCTTTCACTGTTTCCACTGGTGTACAGCAGATTTCCACTTGATAAACTTATAAGTGATTCATTTCTTCTTCTTGTTTCGCCAAACCGATGACATTCCAATTCACATTTTCTAATTCCTTTTCCAGCTCTAATATCCTGTCTTCACCGATGAGTGATCATACGTTATAACAGGCCAAGTTCAGTTTGCGTGTTACGTATGATCAGTCTCCCAGTTACGTATGATCATCAGAAAAAAACATGGATGAATACTGAAATTTTCAAACAATGTAAAAAAATAATTATTAATCTGGAAATGAAAGAATATCAAAAGTCCATTGGTAAAGGAGGAAAAATGTTATTATTATTCGATAATGCACCTTCACAATAATCGATAGGATGCTTAAACCAGACTCACAAAATGATTATGGTTAAATTTCTTCCACCAAATGTATACATCTCTAATGCAACTGATAAATCAACGAGGAAACACTAAAACACCTGTGTCAGAAACAACTCCTTCGATGGCACTTATTGGCTAATGATAATGAGGAAACTGTTAAAAATTTCTTTAAAAAAGAAATTTTAAAAAAAATCAATTTAAAGGACTATTGCTACATGTTAGCAGAAAGATGAAATTCTAGATGTGTCAACATTGAAAAAATCATGGAACAAAATCTTTAAAAGGCCGTTGAGGAGTTCTGATGACAGTAACACAAATGAAAAAATTATAAAAGAAGTCAAAGAAACATAAAAACAAATTTCAATATGTATAGAATGCAATGAAAATGTCAGTACGTGGTCAAATTGTAATTTTGATGATCCTGGATTCCAAATTTTGAATGATGATTAAATAATCGTCCTTGTTGAAGATAGAAGTAAAAGAACATAACTAAGATAATGATGAGGAGGAAAATATTGGTCCTTCACACTGTGAAAAATTTCAGTGTTCAGAGGTTACTATGAAGTGGATTGAGAAACAAGAATAAAGTGACACTTTATATTTAACTTTCAGCTTTTTATTTATTTTTTTATTTTTATCTTTTCTTAACTTATTCAACTTTTATGTTTAAAGAGTGTTAGATAGTATGAATCAGAGTTGTAATGCGCAATACATTCTAAATTGATATTAATATTTGTAAAATAATAATAATTTGTAAAATAATAATAATGTAAAATATACTTCAATATAGTATGTAGAACACTTCCGTATGATACTCTCCAGAAATTAAAACGAAAAAATCTAAAAACTTACATTGGAGTAAAAAATAATTAAAAACCAATTTAACACAATTAAAATCAATTTAGCATTAGCATTAGTAGAGGCATTTGATGCAAGAAAGCAAGCTTATGCAGCATCAGCCAAAAAAAAAAAAAAAAAACCACTTCCACTTCACCACCCCTCTGTTCGTTCGAAATACCTGTCCAGCTGAGCCTTAAACTTATTTAGGCTATCAACTTCCACGGCAAGGGATGGAAGTCAGTTCCAACTACCAACCACCTGCTGGCTAAAGACAAATTTCCGCACATCTATCCTACATCTGTCTTTCCTCAATTTGAATTTATGCCCTCTCAGGTGATTATTCTGAGCAAGAGGAAGAATCCCATCAGCATTGAGCATGCTTAAACCATTCAAGGCTTTGTACACCTCTATCAGATCACCTCACTGGTGCCTAGTTTCCAGACACTGTAATTCGGAAAACTTAAGCCTTTCTTCGTAAGAGCACCCCTTTGTCCCATTCACCAATCTTGTTGCCCTTCTCTGTACTCATTCCAGCAGCTCTACATCCTTCTTGAAATGAGGCCTCCAGGCCTGTATACAGTACTCTAGGTGTGGCCTGACCACTGCCTTATACAAGGGAATAATCACCTCCTTATCCCTGCTAGAAAAATTCCTATATATCATTGACAATACACCATGAGCTACTCTTGCAGCCTGTCTGCACTGCTCAGAGAACTTCATATCTGCCTGCACAACCACCCCCAGGTCCCTTTCATTCTCTACCACTGTCAGTGTAGTACCACAGAGTTGATACGTTGCTCTGGGGTTGCTGTTTCCCATATGTAGTACTTTACATTTGTCAATGTTAAACTTCATTTGCCACCTCGAAGCCCATCTGCTCAACCTTTCCAAATCCTGTTGCAGCAGCATAGTGTCAGTAGTGTCCTTGACAACCCTGCCAACCTTCGTATCATCTGCAAACTTGGACATTAAGCCTGATATACCATCATCAATATCATTTATAAATACAGAAAACAATAAAGGACCCAATACTGAACCCTGAGGGACTCCACTAATAACATTAGTCCACGATGAGCAGTGTCCATTGAATACCACTCTCTGTCTTCTCCCCCTCAATCACCCCTTTATCTATAGCAGCAATTTGCCTCCAATGCCACACTGCTCCAATTTGTGCAGCAGTCTTCCATGTGCAACAGTATCAAAAGCCTTTCTAAGATCCAAGTATATAATATCAAAGTTATTCCCTGCATCCAGGTCTTTTGTGACTGCATCATAGTATCCAATCAAATTGGTCAAGCAAGACTTCCCCTTAACAAAACCATGCTGTGTCTGAGCTATAATTGAAGTCTTGTCTAGATGATCCTTCAGTGCTTCTTTAACCAGTGCCTCCATTAATTTTCCTGGAACAGAAGTTAAACTCACAGGTCTATAATTACTTATGTCAGCCTTTGATCCTCCTTTGTGAATTGGGGTCACATTTGCACATCTCCAGTCCATGGGTACCTCCCCTGAGTCCAAGGAAGCTTTCATAATTATGGCTAAGGGTTTGCTTACTTCCTTTGCTGCCTCCTTTAATATAACTGGATAGATCCCATCCACCCCAGGTGCCTTTCTTGTGTTTATCTTCAACAATTTCTCCTCCACTTTCCTCTCAGTTATTACAAGATTCTCTAGCTTACTGCTAGAGTTGAATACACCTCTGGCATTCCCCTCGCTGAATAACTCCTCATGTGTGAATGTCGATGCAAAATATTCATTTAGTGTGTTAGCTACCTGAGCAGGGTCATCAACAGTTGACCCATCGATATCAAGTGGACCAATCTGATTCATCCCCTTCCTTCTGGAATTTACATAAGTAAAGAACTCTTTGCTGTTTTTCTTTGCATCCCTTGCCAAGGATCTCTCGTAATCTGCCTTCGCCTGCCTAACCTCCTTTGTAACTTGGTTACAGATTAACTTGTATCTATCATAGGCGTCTGTGTCACGTGTTAATTTACGTATCCCATGCATTTTTCTTCTCTGCCATACGCCTCATTAGTTCATCTGACATCCATTTAGGCCTAAACCTTGAACAATATTTCTTAGTTGGTATGTAAAGCCTAGTAGCTTCCAAGATAAGTTCTTTGAATGCTTCCCATTTTGAATTTGCTGTTGGCAATATCATCAGTTGATCCCACTGTATAGAATTTAAATACTGTCTCAGACCATCGTAGTCGCCTTTACGAAAGCAAAACCCCTTCCCTTTACCCCTAATGGTAGTTACCTCTTTGAGTAACTCCCACTTCAGAACCCTGTGATCACTGCCACCTAGTGGTTCATTTATCTGCAGATTCTTAATGCATGAAGAATCACTACTGATAATCAAATCAAGAGTATTCCTCCCTCTAGTTGCCTCCTGAACATGCTGATGTAGAAAACAATCATCCAATAAATCCACAAAAGCCTTGCTAGTGTGTGAGTGACCAGCCCCCAAATTCCAGTCAATATCTGGGAAATTAAAATCCCCCATTATAAGACTCTCTGATTTACTGGCCCACTCTATTTCTCCGAACAGTTTCTTATTATACTCATTAGAGTCATTAGGCCTATAGCACACTCCTACTCTCAATTTTGATCTCCCAATGCTTATGTCACACCAAACTGACTCGACACTGCACTGTCCAGCGATGTCGACTGGCTTCACTTCCTTGGATTTTATGTGTTTTTTAACTAATAGCATAACCTCTCCACCCTTCCTATCCTGTCTATCCTTTCTGTAGACATTGTACTCCCCAAATTCCAGTTCTGCATCCCTTATATCTGTGTGACACCACGTCTCTGAAATCCCCACAATATCTGCCTTTGATGTTTTGAGCAATACCTCAAATTTAATAGAATTAAAAATCAATTTAATGCAATTAAAAATATTAAAAAGAATCTAACGAAAATATTCAAAATGATTTTCCTTCCTGAAGCTGACAAAGCTTTCTGACCGTATGTCGTGATCACAGGAATGAAAGCAAATTTTCATTCCTGTGTTGTTTGTTTATTTGGTTTTTAGGAGCATTAGTAACTAAGGCCATGTTGCTGCGGGAATATAGCGGTGATCATTCCCTTGACCTTTCTGCATTCTCCATATTTGGTGGTGACCGGCTTGAACCCCTGTCCAATCAAGAAGCGTGTACTACGCACTGTTGCTCCTTCCCACCTGGCTACGGAGGCGCCTTCATTCCTGTGATCACAACATACGGTCAAATAGCATATGTTGTTTACCTTCAGGAAGGTAAATCGTTTTGAATATTTTCGTTAGATTCTTTTTAATATCTTTAATTGCATTAAATTGATTTTTAATCGAGTTAAATTGATTTAATTGTGTTAAATTGGTTTGTAATTATTTTTTACTCTAATGTAAGTTTTTCAATTTTTTTGTTTTTTTTTTCTGGAGAGTATCATACGGAAGTGTTCTACCTACTAGACTGAACTATACTCCTCTTATTATTTTACAAAGTTTAAAAAGTGTATATGATTTGGTAGCTACATAAAGGAGACCAACTTTTAAACAAATGTCAATAAATGACTTTTTCAAAAAACAATTTTCTGTATGTATTTAATTATCATATTATGTAATTTTAATATTTTTTTAATAAAACATTGTATGTATTAAAATTACATGTAAAACGATTTTTTTCTTCATTCAATTATACAGATTTTTCGTTATCTGGAAATCTTACATCCCCGTTTAATCCAGATAATGAAGTTTCTACTGTAATGATTTTAACCTTATACGGCTCATTATTTTCTTTATAATTTCTCAATATAGTAAAACACAGTAAAAGGTAGGCAACACAATGCTAAACAAACTCAGAAAACTTTTTTTTTTTTCTCTAAAGCAAAGAAGGGACAAAAACACTCTACTCACTTGGTATATGTTTTCCAAAGTGCTACGGCACACTTCACATCCAGAATATACACAATTTGTGAAAGCTCACTTAATCCCATGCATATTGTAGTTAGGCTTTCAACATCCTTTTCAATTCCAACACAGATATTTGTTTTTTCCAAGGTCCTCAAAAAATGCTGTTGAAAAATTACACAAGAACTAACAATTTTTTTAAAATTACACACAAATACATAAAATTTAATTCAAAATAAATGCAGCTACAATGTAAACATTTATTTTTCATTACAGAAATATTACATCTGAAAACTTTTCAGAATCAAAAGTGTGATAAATTACGAGCAATCTAATCAATAATGTTATTTATTCAGTCTGCCCTCCAACCAAACCACAGACGCAACACACAACTACAAAGTCAAGCAGCAAAGTAAAAATATTACGTAGAATGATAAGGGGCATGTTCTTAACGTCAGTAGACAATAGTAGAGCAATTTTAGTTTTCGCCTTTAATACAAAGGACAAATAAAATTGCTCTACTATTCTGATGAAGTATTAGTATTAGCAAGGGTACATGATGCAAGAAAGCAAACTTATATAGCATCAGCCAAAAAAAAAAAAAAAAACATACCCCCTTATCATTTCAACCATCCACTCGCTCCAAATGTTTGTCTAGTTCTGCCTTGAATCTGTTTAAGCTACCAACTTCTACGACATGGAAGTTTCTTCCAGCAATCAACCACCAGCTGGCTAAAGGCAAACTTCCGCACATCTATCCTACAACTGTCTTTCTTCAATTTGAATTTTGGCCTCAGGCGATTATTCTGAGCAAGAGAAAGAATCCCATCAGCATTAAGCATGCTCAAACCATTCAAAGCTTTGTACACCTCAATCAGATCACCTCGCAGGTGACTACTCACCAGACACTGTAATTTGCAAAACTTAACCTTTCTTCATAAGAGCAACCCTTTCTTCCATTCACTAATCTTGTTGCCCTTCTCTGTACTCATTCCAACTGCTCTACATGCTTCTTAAAATGAGGCCTCCAGACCTGTATACAGTACTCAAGGTGTGGCCTGACCATTGCGTTATACAAGGGGATAATCACCTCCTTATCCCTGCTCGAAAAATTCCTGTATATCATTGACAAGGCACGAAGAGCTACTCTTGCAGACCGTCTGCACTGCTCAGAAAACTTCATATCTGCCTGCACAATTACCCCCAGGTTCTTTTCACTCTCTACCCCTGTCAGTATAGTACTACAAGTTGATACATTACTCTGGGGTTACTGCATCCCATATGAAGTACTTTACATTTGTCAACATTAAACTTCAGTTGACACCTCTCAGCCCATCTGCTCAACTTTTCTAGATCCTGTACTGTCATTAGTGTCATTAACAACCCTGCCAACCTTCATATCGTCTGCAAACTTGGACATTAAGCCTGATATACCATCATCAATATCATTTATAAATACAGAAAACAACAATGGACCCAACACTGAACCCTGGGGGACTCCACTAATAACATTAGTCCACAAAGAGCAGGGTCCACTGATTACCACTCTCGGTGTTGTCCCACTCAATCATCCCTTTATCCATAGCAGCAATTTGCCTCCAATGCCACACTCCTCCAATTTGTGCAGCAGTCTTCCATGTGCAACAGTATCAAAAGCCTTGTTAAGATCCAAATTATTTTTTGCATCCAGTTCCTTTGTGACTACATCACAGTATCCAATCAAACTGATCAGACAAGCCTTCCCTTTAACAAACCCATGCTGTGTCCGAGCTATAACTGAAGTCTTGTCTAGATGATCTTTATTGCATTGCAGGATCCATTAATTTACCTGGAACAGCAGTTAAACTAACAAGTCTATAATTACCTGTCTCCCCCCTCTGATCCTTTGTGGATTGGAGTCAAATTTCACATCTCCAGTTCATGGGTACCTTCCCTGAGACCAAGGAAGCTCTCATAATTATGGCTAAGGGTTTGCTTACTTCCTTTACTGCCTCCTTTTATATAACTGGATAGATTTCATCCACCCCAGGTGCCTTTCTTATGTTTATCTTAAACAATTCCTCCTCCACTTTACTCTCAGTTATTACAAGATTATCGCTAGAGTTTAATACACTTCTGGCATTCCCCTCCCTGAATAACTACTCATGTGTGAATGTAAATGCAAAATATTCATTTAGTTTGTTAGCTACCGAAGCAGGATCATCAACAGTTAAACCATCGATATCAAGTGGACCAATCTGATTCATCCCCTTCCTTCTAGAGTTTACATAAGTAAAGAACTCTTTGCTGTTTTTCTTTGCATCCTTTACCAAAGATTATATCTATCATAGGCTTCTGTGTTATCTGTTAATTTTTATGTATCCCATGCATTTTCCTTCTCTGCCACATTTCTAATTAGTTCATCTGACTTCCATTTAGGCCGAAACCTTGAACAATATTTCTTAGTTGGTATGAAAAGCCTAGTAGCTTCCAAGATTAATTCTTTGAATGCTTCCCATTTTGAATTTGCTGCTGTTAACATCAGTAGGTCCCACCCTATAGAACAGTAGTTTTCAAGCGGGTTGCCACATAACTTCGTTTCAGTGACTTAATCTTATTATTATTTTTTTTTTAAATTTTATATGTTTATTTCTTTATAAAAAGGTGTACAGTTTCTTTTTAATTTTATGGTTATTTATAATTGATCTTTACTTAGTACGTCTATAGAAAAAATAAAATTATTATATACTGTATATATATAATTTGTATTATGAAATGTAATTTTTATAATTATATTACTCTAATAATATCATATAGCATATATTTTTTTAATATTATATATATATATACAGTGAGATAATCGAATCTAACAAGAAGAAAATTGAGTAGAGGTGTAGCAAAATAAAATAAATTAATGAGGGGTGCCGTTATTAAAAAAAGGTTGAAAACCACTGGTATAGAATTTAAATACTACATCAGACCACTGTAGTCACCTTTACAAAATCAAAAACCCTTCCTTTACCCTTGATGGTAGTTATGTCTTTGGGTAAATCCCACATCAACATACTGTGATCACTGCAACCTAGTGGTTCCTTTATCTGCAGATTCTTAATACATGAAGAATCACTACTGATAATGAGATCAAGAGCATTACTCTCTCTAGTTGCCTCCCGAACACGCTGCTGTAGAAAACAATCATCCAATAAATCCACAAAAGCCTTGCTAGTGTGTGAGTGACCAACCCACAAATTCCAGTCAATCTCTGGGAAATTAAAATCCCACATTATAAGACACTGATTTACTGGCCCACTCTATTTCTCTGCACAATTGCTCATTATACTCATCAGATTCATTAGGCCTATAACAGACACCTACTCTCATTTTTCCTTTCCCAGTGCTTGTGTCACACCAAACAGACTCAACATTGCATTGTCCACCAACATCAATTTAATGAACTTCCTTAGATTTTATGTGTTTCTTAACTAACAGCATAACCGCTCCTCCCTTCCTGTCCTATCTATCCTTTCTGTACACATTTTGCTGCCCAAATTCCAATTCTGCAGTGCTTATGTCTGTGTGACACCATGTCTCTGATATCCCAAAAATATCTGCCTTTGATGTCTTGATTAGCACTTCAAACTCATCAAATTTAGTAACTATACTTGTAGCATTGGTGTACATGCAAGTATACATGCACCTGTTTCTTCTCTTAGTTACCCTAACACAGCCCATGTATTTATTAGTTCCACTATGAATCCCAGCAGTCCTGGAAATCCCCATTTCCTTGCTTTCCAGGCTGTTCCTTGATTTCATTTCAATAGAATCAGTGCACGAATCACTTTCACCTCTGCCAGTGGCTACTGTTAATCTATTAGTCCTTGTATCCCCCAAGCTAGCAGTTTTCTGACCCACCTAACAGTGCCTCGATACATCAGCAAATATTCTTGCACCCTTTCTATTTAAATGTATCCTATCCCTGTAAAAGCAGTCTCTCCTGTCAACAAGCACAGACCAGGCTGAGAAAAATTCTTCCCCTTGAGCACTGCACAATCTCTCAAGGGCCGAATTGATCGACAAGACTCTCATCATATACTCCCTCCTATCTTGTCTGGGCAGAATTGCAGACACTTTGAAATTCAAACCAAAAACTCACGGCGTTTTTTAAACATTGACCTGTACTTGTTAAGTAATGCCGCCAGTCTCCTAATCTTAATATCATTAGTGCCAACGCAACAATATCACCCTTTGTGCCCTTAAAAGATGATATCAACTCTACGTCATCAACCTTTGCCCCTCGCAGATATACACTGGTCCTATTCCAACTATCCTTTTTGCATAATATTTTCCCCATTTCCCTGACAATAGAGGCACCAACAACAACTAGTTCCTTTGGGACCCACACATTCAGCCTTCGGGGTTGCTGCTGTGTTGCATGATGTTCAAATGCAAGCTCTGGCATTGATGTGGGCAGCTGAGAGCTTGATGGGCCCCTCAATTTAAATCTTTCGAGGGCATCCACCCTGTCCTTCAAGCTCTCATGTAGGCCCATAACAACACTGAGTTGTCTCCTGATTTACTCACACTCCTTACATCTTGCACACACAAAGACATTCCCCTTGTTAATCTATATCATGTCCCGTTTCTAACTGTTCCACAAACATCAAACAAGCAGTGCATTTCAAAGCTGTGTTTCAGACGACAACCCCCCCCTCAGTTCTCCCCTGAGCCACAGCACTCCCATTTGTTTGAGCCTTTTGCTTTGCTGCTCTGAGTCATGATTTCTATTCAATTTCAAATAAAATTCCAATACAAAATATAACCCTAAACTTATATCCCAATGCAGTTATAACACTATATATATATATATATGTATTTCAGTATTGAATATTATCTCCGAGTTACGTTATACAACTTTCTTATCTCCTGTCAAGTTATATGTATTAATTTATAATGTTATGTTTGTAAAAACTAGGTCGTTATATGTATTTAGTTAAAAAAGTACAATTTAATTGACAATGAAATTTAATAAAATTGGTAAATTTTACTGATTAATTCATACTACTATATTCGCTATCTAGTTACACATGCAAACAATGGCTGATCATTCCACAGACACTTGCAGAAAACTTGGCTCATGAAAAGCCATATAACTCTATTCACTATGAAGGAGAAAAAGCATTTCCAAAATAATTTTAATCAACATTCAAAATAGCAGCATCACTGAATAATATGATATGCTGCAGGGAGAAACTGATTCCATAAATCTATTCAAAGTCAGGTTTAGAGATTCAAAAAATAAAGCGAATCATGATGAGACACACACACAATTTAAAAAAAATTTTTTTTTCATTAAATTTCTTATTTTTTGTATATATGTTTTAAGTTTCTTAAATATATATATATATTTGTTTGCTTGTATGTGCATATATAGGATGGCATTCAAAGAAAGTGCATCACCCAGGAATTTCCCATTTCTAACCCTTTTTCGCGATGGCGTGTTTCATTAATGACTAGCATCACAAATAGAAATAAAAACAAAAGATATTTATTAACAGTTAAGGGAAACCTCAGTAATATTTGACAGATGCTCTCAAAATATTCCGAAATGAGCATTTGCAACCTTTATACGATGGTTTAGGTAAACATGACAATTATGGTTGAAATGTTATCAGAAGCCCTCAATTTGCTTCATTTTAAATGAAAAACAAAATGAAAAGTTCATCAGGTGAAAACTAATATTTAGTTGAAACGCCTCTGTCCCTCATGACACTGTCGAGGCATTGACAAGATCAATTTCTGAAATCAACTGATAGTTCATGGTTCCAAACACCAGTTATGGCTTCCTGAAGTTCACGAAGAGTAGTAGTAGTAGTATGTGATGCAAGAAAGCATGTGCATGAGCTCATGCAGCATCAGCCAAAAAAAAAAAAAAAAAAAAAAAAAAAAATCACACCATTCCCTCCAAATGCCTGTCCAGTTCCTCCTTAAATGTATTCAACCTATCAACTTCCACAACGACAGATGGAAGTTTGTTCTAGCAATTAACCACCCGCTGGCTAAAGGCAAATTTCCGCACATCTATTCTACATCTGTCCTTTCTTAATTTGAATTTATACCCCCTTAGGTTCGTAATCTGAACAAGTGGAAGGATTGCATCAGAATTCAGCGTGCTCAACCCATTCAAGGCCTTATACACCTCAATCAGATCACCGCGCAGGTGCCTAGTCTCCAGCCACTGCAATTTGCATAACTTAAGCCTCTCTTGGTAAGAGGATCCCTTCATTCCCCTCACCAATCTTGTTGCCCTTCTCTGTACACGCTCAAGCAAATCTACATCCTTCGTAAAATGAGGCCTCCAGACCTGTACGCAGTACTCAAGGCGTGGCCTGACCATTGCCTTATACAGAGGGACAATCGCCTCCTTTTCCCTGCTTGCAAAATTCCTGTATATCACTGACAAAACCCCCATGATCTGCCCTGGCAGCCTGTTTGTATTGCTCAGAAAACTTCATATCTGACTGCACAATTACTCCCAGGTCTTTTTCATTTTCTACCACCTTAAGTGTTGTACCACACAGTTGGCACGTTTCTCTGGGGTTACTTCTACCCAAATGCAGCACTTTGCATTTGTCAAGGTTAAACTTCAGTTGCCACTTCTCAGCCCATCTGCCCAAATTATCTAGATCCTGTTGCAGTAGCACACTGCCATTACTGCCATTAATATTAGGGTCTTTGGTTTCTTTCTGACAACTGCAGATTCCACACAATACCAATAGTTCTCTATAGGATTCAGGTACGGGCAGTTTCCTGGCCAGCTAAGATTGTAATGGATCATTCTTCCAACCATTTTTTCACCTGTAACAAATGTAAACACATTACTGTTGAACCTCTAATGCAGAAATGAAGCTAAAGTAACTACAGAAGTGCCTACTTACACTTTTCGCCTGATGAAAAGGAGCAGAGTCGTCCGGAAAGATGCAGTTACTTGGCAAGTTGAAATGGTCTCTAATGGTTGGCAGCAAGTTTCCTTCCATAGCCAGGTATCCATTAGCATTTACGGAACCTTTTATAAACTGCAGGTGACCCACTCTGCAATACAAAATGCACCTCCATATCATTTGGCTGGTAGGGAATTTCACTGTAGACACCATACAGTCTGGATGGTATTGTTCACCACATCTATGGCAAATCATTTATCTCCCATCAGACCCATGTAAGTTGAATTTCTTCTCATCCAAGAAAATAACTGACTTCCACTGCTCGAGAGTCCATTTGACCTGCTGTTTACATCAAATTAATCAGGTAGTTTTCATTTTTTGTATGAAGAGGGGCTTCTTAGGACGACAGGCTAGAAGTTTATTTTAGAATGGGCGTCTTCTGACTGTTACCGCACTTGCTACCACTCCTATATGTTCTTCCCATTCTCTTTTCAGCTCAGATGAAGAAGATTTACGGTTTATAAGGCATAAGTGCTTCAAAACGCGGTCCTGTTTTGGTGTAGAGACTCATTTGCATCTGGTTCAGTTTGGAAAGAAATCTACTCACTGTCGACTGATTACAAGACACTTTATAAGCAATATGACGGGAAGAACATCCATCCTTGCATAAAGCAATAATAGCAATCTTTCTCTGTAGCGTCAAGTGCACGTAACTCGCCATCCTGACACAATCAAAGAATGATTGCAACTCTTGCAGAGTGTGCTTATATAGCTGAAAGTAACGCTGATGCAATGTTACATCATCACCTACACATGTCAATCTTTGTGCAATCTGCCATATCCTTACTTTATTCGAACAACAATTACAATTTTAAGGAGTGATGCACTTTCTTTGAACATCAGTGTAGATGCACAAACAAGCTTAAAAAGAATGTAAAGTAAAATAAACATTAATTTAATAATGTATCAAAGAAAAGGGGTGCACTGTTCATGATACAGGTTACCAAAAAAAAAAAAAAAAAAACATGCTAAAAAAACAGGAAGAATGAAAAGAAGGAAATAAAAGATTACAGAATAAGAAAATTATTTCTAATAAAAAAAAAAAAAATCTGATCCCACTCTACTGTGTAAGGCCCATTTTGCTGAATGAGGATTAAGGTTTTGAGAGCTCTTTGAAATTCAAGCTAGATGTCTACAAAATTTCTGACTGCAAAATTATACTGAAGTACTTTTTGTTATATAATTGTCCACTTATGATATATGGACCACAACTATCTGGTCTTTTGCAGCCTTGTGTAACCTACAAAGAATACTACAAATTGAGTGGCTGTCTACTGGAAGTCTTATAAATTGCAACTACCAATGGTATATTCCAGAACCTCTTTATTGATTAACATTAGGATATCATAAATTAAAAAGCTGTGGGATTTTCAAACAGAAATCCATACTTGATCTTCTTGATGAAGGTCAATGATTCTTAAGAGAATATTGACAATTCTTAAGCATGATTAGGAATCCTCCAGTAAATAAATATCCTTGGATCTTAATCCATTCAGTAGAAAATTCCTAGTCTGCTCTGAGAAGGACTTCAGCTTTATATTTCTCCCTAGCAAAGATCAATAGATGTGGCAACTTTTTTCAACAAAGCTGTGACATTATTTTCTTCATTCAAAATTGATCAAGATTTAAGGAAGCACCAACTAGGTTACAAGACTGTGATGTACTGGTTAAAGATTAATCTTGTCTATTGTGGTATTTATGTACAAGGTATTTATTTCTGGAATGATAGTTCTATGATGTGTGTTGTTGTTCTCATTGTGTATGTTTTGAACCTCAACAATCTGTTAGAAATTTCAACTTTCATCTGCAGAATACGCTGTAAAGTGTACCATGGTACTATGATAGTATCTGACGAATTACACAGAAATGTTGATAAAGTTGTGGATTAGGATTGAAATTTCAAGTGTCTGCAATTCTGACCAGAAACAATAGCATTAGCATTAGTAGGGCATAGGATGCAAGAAAGCAAGCTTATGCAGCATCAGCAAAAAAAAAAAAAAAAAAACCCACTCCCATTGCACCCCTCCGTTCGTTCCAAATACTTGTCCAGCTCAGCCTCAAATTTATTTAGGCTATCAACTTCCACAACAAAGGATGGAAGTCTGTTCCACCAACCAACTACCTACATCTGTGTTCCACCAACATCTATCCTACATCTGTCTTTCCTCAATTTGAATTTATGCCCGCTGAGATGATTATTCTGAGCAAGAGGAAGAATCCCATCAGCATTGAGCATGCTCAAACCATTCAAGACTTTATACACCTCAATCATATCACCTCGCAGGTGCCTAGTCTCCAGACACTGTAATTTGCAAAATTTAAGCCTTTCTTCATAAGAGCAACCCTTTGTTCCATTCACTAATCTTGTTGCCCTTCTCTGTACTCGTTCCAACAGCTCTACATCCTTCTTAAAATGAGACCTCCAGACCTGTATACAGCACTCAAGGTGTAGCCTAACCATTGCCTTATACAAGGGGATAATCACCTCCTTATCCCTGCTAGAAAAATTCCTGTATATCATTGACAAGACACTATGAGCTACCCTTGCAGACCGTCTGGAGGAGTACAAGAGAATTGTCAATTCAATTCAGTCCTAGAGAGACTGGGCAAGGCTGATGGACTGGAATTTTTCCCAGTATGGTCTATGCCTGTTAACAGGAGAGAATGTTTTTAAGTGTCAACACACTTAAATAAAAAGGATAGCAGAATATTTGTTGATGCAATCCAGGCAGTGTTAGACTTTTCAGGTGTAAGTGATTCTTGCATTCCTAACAGAACATGTAACATCTGAGAAAGCAAGGTGTTACTGAGGGTTTCACCTACACACTGCACTGAAGGTCCTCTGGTATAAACAAATGCACAGGCTGTGTTTGAGTTATTCAGAGTAAAAACAGTTATATGCATACTTGTGTGTACATTAATGATAAGGAACACAGTAAAGAAATTTGATTTAAGTCATCAAAAGCATAAACTATACAGATATTGAAAGCATGGCATGGTGCTGTCCAAACATAAAAGATGCAGAATTTTAATATGGGAAGTACAGTATGTATGTATATCCTTCCAGACAATAGTTCAGCTCCACCTATTATCAACTATGAAGGTATACAGAAACTCTATAAAATGGACCTGATATGTGAATAAATGTGCGTCTATGTAAGTATTAGTGCATGTTCTGTAATATGTGTTGTTTATATCATGCCTCTTTGCCATCAAGGAGCAACCAACACCTGGGAAACTACTGCCTGGTCCAGGCTTGAGGAGCCAGAATAGGGCCTGTATCTAGCACTGTCTACAGCATCCACTGGAGGCAGTGCTAAACCAGTGGATGCAATAACCCTGTACCCAGACCTGAGTACCAAAGACAGAAAAAAAAAACCATCCAGCACTGTCAGTGTAATTTGCACTTGGAAAAAAAAACACACAGAATGAAGTGCAATACCTATGGGAGAAAAAGGCAGAAAGAACAGGCAAGACGGGAGGAAGGGAAGTTATGCTCTTAGTTCAGAGCATAATATAAGGAAGTGCATCCAGTTGGCATTGCTGGCCAGTGCAATGTTGAGTCAGTTTGGTGTGACATAAACACTGGGAAGGGGAAAATGAGAGTTGGAGTACATTATAGGCCTAATGACTCTGATGAGTACAATGAACAGTTGTGCAGAGAAATAGAATGGGCCAGTAAATCGGATTTCTTCTATGAGGGATTTTAACTTTCCAGATATTGACTGGAACTTGTGGATGGGTAACTCACACAGTAGCAAGGATTCTGTGTATTTATTGGATGACTATTTTCTACACCAGCATGTTACAGAGGCAACAAGAGAATGCAATACTCCTGATCTGATTATTAGAAGCAACTCTTCAAGCATCAAGAATCTGTAGATCAAAGACCTACCATATGCACCACACTAATGCACTGTATGATCATAGTGTATTGATGTGGTGCCATTTGCAGTATTTCCATAAAGGTGTAATCACCAGCGTCGAGGAAAAAAGAAAGGGCTTCTGTTCTTATAAAGATGACTGCAGATGCCTCAGACAGTTTTAAATAATAGGCAGATGAATAAGTGATAAAGTTATCAATAGCAAATTCTAAATGGAAAGCATTCAAAGCAATTACAGTGACTTTATCACATCATTTTCACATACTGATTAAATAAATTGTGTTAACTATGCAACAACAGCAAGTAAAACTAAAGCACACAGTAATCACTTAGCATTAGCATAGCGGTGGCATATGATGCAAGAAAGCAAGCCAAAAAAATAAAATAAAAAAAAAAACCTTCCCATTTCACTTACTCATTCCCTAAAACAGTTTGTCTAATTTTTCCTTGAATTTATTTAAGCTATCAACTGATAAAAAAGCAGATAAAAGTTTGTTACTGCAATCACTATCTGGCTAAAGGCAAACTTCTGCACATCTATTCCGCAACCGCTATGTCCCCTCATATGTGTAATCTGAGCAGGAAGAAGAATCCCATTAGCATTGAACTTGCTCAAACCATTCAAAAGCTTAAACACCTCAATCAAATCACCTCGTAGGTGCCTAGTCTCCAGTCCTGTAGGCAGTACTCAAGATGTGGCCTGACCACTGCCTTATACAATGGTATGATCACACAATAAAATTCCTCTAATCACAGACCAAACCCCATGAGCTATCCTGGCGGTTTGTCTGCACTGCTCAGACAACTTCATATCTAACTGTGCACAATTACTCCCCAGTTCTTTTTCCTTTTTTTCCTTTTCCACTACCATGACTGCAGTACCACATAGTTGGTACGTTACTCTGGGGTACATCATCATCATCAGCCATTTTCAATCCACCATAGGATGAAGGCCTCTCCAGCAACTTTCCAGTTCCATCCATTTACTAGCCAGGAACTTGTGAATTTCATCTGTCTATCTCCGTTGTCATCTTCCAGGTTTTTTTTTTTTTTTTGGTAGTTGTTGGCGAATCTTTGCACCTCCCAAGATTTTTGTAGTACTTTGATCCAAGCCCGTGGCAGGATTCGAACCCACAACCTTTAGGTTGCCAGGCAGGCACTTTACCCACCCGGATAGCCCGGTCGGCTTTAGCTCAGGTGCCATTCTGTTATTTTCTTAGTCTATCTTTCATCATATCTTCGAGCTATGTGTCCTGCCCAAGTCCATTTCAGTTCTTTAGTTTTGATAAGGATGTCCTTAATTGTGTTTGCTGGTGCCTCCATAGCCAGGTGGGCAGGAGCAGCAGTGCGTAGCACACGCTTCTTGATTAGACTGGGGTTCAAGTCCATGACCACCAAATATGGAGGATGCGGAAAGGTCAGAGAATGCCCACCGCATATCCCCGGAGCAATATGACCTTAGTTGCTAATGCTCCTAAAAACCAAATAACAACAACAGTTGTGTTTGCTGCCTAATCCATGTGTTTCTCTTCTTATCTAACAGTCTGATTCCTAGTATAATCCGTTCCATTCTTCCCTGTGTAGTTTTCGGCTGCTCTTCCATTCTTATCCCATTTTTATATTTTGGTGAGTGCCCAAGTTTCACTTCCATAAGTCATAGCAGGGAGTATACATTGGTTCATTTTTTTAGTTTCAGACAAACTGGGATATTTCTCCTGAGTATGCGACTATATTTCCTGAATGCTATTCATCCAAAATTTATTCCTCTCTTGATTCTAGCCATTTATCATTATTACAGCTAACAACTTGTCCCAAATAAGTATATGAATCCACATTTTCAATTTCTGTTCCCTCAATGATTATATCCCTTTCTGTGGCATACTTGTTCATCATTACTTTTGTTTTAGCTGTATTAATCTTTAGTCCAAAATCCTTACTAACTCTGCATAACTGATTAAGATTTTCCTCTAATTCTTTGGGATCATGGCTTATGATCAATGTCATCTTCAAATTGTAAATGCTTTAGGTACTCTCCATTCATACTGACTACTTTCTGAGACCAGTCTAATCTTCTGAAAGCAACCTCAAGGGCAGCAGACAACTTCGGAGATACTGTGTCTCCTTGTTGAACTCCTTTCTCAATTTTAAATTTGCTACTATCTTTGTCTAGTCTAATAAAGGAGGTAGTGTTCTCATATATATATTTTTTTTTAAATCATAATGTATGGGTTATCTATGCCTTCTCTTTCCAGTATCCGAAACATTGCTTTATACTGTATGGAGTCAAATGTCTTTTCATAATCTACAAATGCCAGGCATAATGGTGTTTTATATTCATTTGCTTTCTCCATTAGCTGCAATATTATGTGATGGTGATCCATAGTCGAGAATCCTTTCCTAAAGCCAGCTTGTTCTTTCGGTTGATTCTCCTCAAGTAATCTTTCTAATCTGTTAGCATTGACTCTTGTGAACAAGTTGTAGATGTGGGACAAAAAGCTAATTTGTCTATTATTTCCAATTTCTGATTTATCTCTTTTCATGCAGCAAAATTATGATTGCATTATTCCACTCCTTAGGCATCACACCTTTCCTAATATATTTTGTGAAGAGTCTTGCCAATTTCCATGTCTTGTCTCTTCCTTCCAATTTTAACAACTCTACGGTACCTTCATCTTCACCAGGGGCATAAATTTGGCACATGCAGTGCTTTCTTTTAAGTCTGGCTAGCCTATTTCAACCTCTGCCCATCACAACTGACTGTCATCGAACAAATACTGAAAGCACTAGACTTTGGGGTTCCCCTGTATTTGGAAACTACAGCACAAATGACTACAAAACAAAAAAAAAAAAGTAAGCTTTCAGTAAGCCCAAAAGAAAGTGGTGTTTCTATAAACAGATGATATTTACAGAAAATACCTGTCCATGTAAAACTAAGTGCAAAACTGTAAGCAACTAAGTGCAAAACTAAGTGTCTTCTGTAAATATGATTAAAAAATTTATGAAACAGAGAATGCAGAAGGAAAATCAACTACAGTTCATCTTGCAATTCTCCACTGTTAAAACCATTAAAATTCAGGGAAGATTGTGGGGGGGGGGAAATGCACAAAAATCTTCTTAGCATGTAGCATCTATTTTGATGCACAGTTCATTTCACTAACTTAGGATGTGGATTCGTACTGAGAAGCAGCAGCAAAAAAGTTACATAATTTTTTGAACTAGTCACTTGCAACTGTTACAGGCAAGTTTCTCTATAAATTGTAAATTACAATGAAGTATGATATATAATTTATTTTACTAATGGATTTAACTAATTACCATCTGAAGGGAATGGGCTTGTTTAAAAACAGCACCAAGCAACTCAGCTAAATCTTGAAACATCGCACCATATATACTCTCACTTTCCTGTAATTCCAGAAAAGAAACAAAAAAAATATATTAATTAATAAATTCATTTATGAAATTCACTCAGTTAAAACTGATCAAGAAGTTCCAAAAGCTTAATTATTCATGCAAAAACCATTTAATTTATAACAATACTACCATATTTAATTAGAAAGATTCCTTATTTAAAAAATCAAAAGAAATAGAAACAAATTGAATTATAAACTTCCCATTTTCATCCCAAAAATAGATCAGAGAAGAAATTGAAAAACCTATGATACTGTCATCAAAGAATGTACACACAACATTATCAAAACTCCATCAAAAATTTAGTTATTAAAATTTAAGCCAGATTTTAGAATGTGGCTTAACTTTTTAATAAAATTCATTCAATAAAATTTATTTCATTCCAAATTAATAAAGATGGTGATCAAAAACAAAGGCTAGCCAATTAAATATTGATAATATGTAATACCAATTAATCATTAACCATGTGGCAAAATGTATTCAATGATTCAGTGTTGTTTATTTTTTCATATATAATTGCTATACATTCCCTTTATATTCAATTTTCCTTTATATTCGATTAATTCAACCACTGCTCATCTCATTTGTCCTAATTATTTGCTTTATGATTCCTTCCACTTCAAAGGTGGTACTTGTGGATATGTCCACTCTGATATTCCCTGTCAGAGAGTTCGTAATTTGAAATCACCTCTTTTCGATCTTCTCTGGCTTAAAATCTCTCTACCATATTCTGTCAAATGCTTCTGTTGCTTCTATCATTCTACCAATTCCACTTATCACTTGGAACTCTGACTTGATCTCTCTTCGAAAATTGATTTTCTCCAGTCCAACTTTCCTAACTGTGAGGTAATTTTCCTCGGTGATTTTATGTTCACAGTGCCAGCCAGATTCCATTTTTTAGTCACACAGACCCAGCTGGTCGAGATGCAATTACTAATGACCTTGTGCAGATTCTTCATTTATCCACCAGAATAACAGACAATTCTAACATGGCCAATATCCTTGATTTTTTTTCTCACAAACAACCCTTCCAAGTATAGGGTCAAGGTCAGTGGTCCTCTAGGTACCACAGATCATAACTTGATGGTGGTCTCTTCTCCAATAGAACTTTTCTCACATGGCTAGTCTCACCCTATGTTGTTTGGCATTACAAGAATGCAAAACAGAGTGATCTGCGAGATTTCTTTTCTTCTTTTCCTTTGTTGGATTACTGGTTTAAATCTTTTGATGTCAATTATTGCTCAGATTGTCAGTAAAATTGTTACAGAGATGAAATCCTTTATTCCACACCCGACCTTAAAATTTCGTCCTTAACCTAAACCATGGTTTTTCAATAAATGTATTAGAGCTGTTCAAGATAAGAATGTTGCATATCACAACTGCTTGCATCCAAATCTCCTGGGTCATTTTCCACCTATACCATAGCTCACAATAATTGTAAAGCAGTCATTAATCACTCCAAACTAGATTTTAAAAAGACAGAATAGAAAACTTGATTCTTTTCCAAATGGTAGTCAAACATTCTGGTCTCTTGGCAAAGCTATTGGCCGCAAATATTGCCCCGCTCTACTTCCACCAGTCAAAACTGGATGGTTCTATTGCCATCTCAGCTAAAGATAAACATGACCTACTAACATCCTACTTCAACCTACTTTTCTTCTAACTCATATATTGATGATCTTAGTAAAGCACTTCCTACCATTTCCAGTAAACTCCATTCAATGTTTTCTTTGGTCTTATATCAAAAGGATATCAGAAGAATTTTGAACAGTCTTCATGCCAAGAAAGCAGCAGGTCCTGATGGTATTTCTCCACTTGTTCTCAAACCTGTGCTGCTGAGCTTACTCCTGCTCTGTATTGCCTTTTTACCATTTTCTTATACCATTGGTGTTTTTTCTTTCTGCTTGGAAATTTGCTCATACACAGCCAGTTCCTATAAAAGGCAATAAATCCCTCACATTCAATTATCATCATATTGCACTTACTTCTATTTTTTCTAAAGTAATGGAGAAAAACAAACTGCCAACTCCTAAGCTATCCAAAAACCTTTCATCTGATCAATGATCACCAGTACGGATTCCATTGGTTCGTATAAAAGGCAATAAATACCTCCCATTCGTTATCATCATATTGCACTTACTTCTACTCATTCTACAGTAATGGAGAAAAACATAAACTGCCAACTCCTAAGCTATCAAGAAACTTTTCATCTGATCAATGATCGCCAGTATAGATTCCACTGGTTCGATCCATGGTGATATACTGGCTTATGTTACCCATCTGTGAACAAATTCAATGGACTAGTTTGGTGAAACTCAAGCATGCACTCTTGACATTTCAAAGGCTTTTCATCAGGTTTGGCATAAAGGTGTTCTAAATAAGCTTCCATCTTACGGTTTGCCAACTACTTTTGCAACTACTTAGGTATCCAGTTTTCTCTCTGACTGCTCACTGTGCCTTTCTTGGCTCTGTCTTCTAACTTCTTCACTAATGCTAGCGTGACCCAAGGTTCAGCTCCTTCTCCCACTCTTTTCCTCTTGTATATTAATGGCTTTCTTCAATTGATGGGAAATCCTATCCATAGTTCTGCTGATGATAGCATATTACATTTCACTTTCCAGTTTGAGAAACCTTCCCCTAAGCAAACAGCTTCAACTTCTCAAATATCCAACAACAATTCCTTAAATTCTGATCTTAAGATAATTCTCCGGCAGGGCAAAGATAACTTAGTTAATTTCCAATTCTTCTAAAATTCAGTCTTCTCTTATATCTCACGAATATCATTGATTGTCATTGAAGATAATCAGGAGCAGAAGAATCTGCTCCTGATTATCTTCAATGATAATCAGATTTCTAAATAAGATCACACATTTCCATTAGGGATTACCCTGACTAATAATCTCTCTTGACATAAGCACATTATAAATATTGCTTCCATTGCATCAAAAAAATTGGATTTTCTCTTTCACTCTCAGTGTTACTTTTCTTTCAAACAGCTGTTCACACTGTACAAATCTCAAATATGCCCAACCATAGAATATTGTTCCGATATCTGCAGTGGTACCCCCAAAACCTCTCTCAGGCTTCTAAGACTCCATTCAAATTAGGTTAATTAATGACCCATCTCTAACAAAGTTTTTCAACTCACTTTCTCATAGACATTCTTTTTCTGCTACATGCCTTTCCTACTGATACTTTAATGGGCACTGTTCTTTTGAACTGGATTTTTTTTATCCCCCTCTCTCTCTCTCTCTCTCTCTCTCTCTCTCTCTCTCTCCAAAACCACTCCAAATGCATGGCACAATCAGTCAGCGTCCTTTTATTGTCCAACCTCAAACTCACAGAACCAAATTTTCTTCTTCCTCATTTATTCCTTCAATTTCCATTTTCTGGAACAACCTTCATCCATAAATATTTCCCGAAATAAATTCTAATGCCTTTTGTACTTGGGATTTTCATTTAAAAAAAAAAAAATTCCATTTACATTTTGAAGATTTTATCATTCAGTCAAATTCTAGTGACTTGTTTCATATACGGACTCATTAAATTTCATAAATATGATTAATTTTAATAATATAGAAAGTACTGAAATCAGTATTTATTCTGAAGAAAAATATTTAATAACTACAAATAGGAATAATCGAATGATTATAATCGAGAAAGTTCAATAATTGAACTTTTTTTTTTTTTTTTTATGTAAACCCCAAACACTAGCTACTAATTGTTCAATTATACACTGGTCAACAAGTAAAATGTTAAGAAAACAAAAATACCCAATTTTGACTAATTTCATGCTGGTGAACACGAAAATCACATTAAAATTTGTCGGATGGCTCTTGTTTTTGAATTTCAGTTGGGATCAATATGAGAATATTAGCGAGTTACTCTGCATTATCAACTACGGTTCTCGGGAAAACACATGGCAGCGCAGCACTTTCAGTACCATCACGCTTTTATTACGTGATCGGACTAGGTCTTATCACGTGGGAGAGTCGGGCTAGGTCCTCACAGTACAAGAAAAAAGTCTGGACTCTTAAGGGATAATCTACACCCCAAGAAGGGAAAAAATGTCTAGCACAATCCTCTGGTTGATCGAAGCAAAATTCTTCTGTCCCCTTTACACATCAAACTGGGACTCATAAAGAACTCTGTCAAGGGGATGAACCAGGATGGAGAAGCTTTCAAGTACCTGAGAGGACAATTTCCACTTTTGAGTGATGCTAAGGTTAAGGAAGGAACCTTTCTTGGTCTGCAAACTTTTAAAGGATGAAAACTTTGAGCGAGTCCTCCAGGGTAATGAGAATGCAGCTTGGGAAGCCTTTAAAAGTGTTGTGCATGACTTCCTGGGAAACCAAAGAGCTGGAAACTATGTCGAGACTGTGAACAACCTTCTAGAAAAGTATCAATTAGGCTGAAACATGTCACTGAAAATCCACTTTCTTGACTCTCATCTGGACTTCTTCCCTGACAACTGTGGTGCAGTTAGTGACGAGCATGGTGAGCAATTCCACCAAGACATTTCAGCAATGGAAAGAAGATATCAGGGTGGAACGCTTCTATGTTTGCTGACTACTGTTGGACAGTAACAGGAGATGCCCCAGAAGTGGAATACAAGCAAAAAGAAGACGCTGTTGTGAATAAGCCACATTTTGAGAAAGTACTTTTGATTCCTGTGCAGTTTTCTTGTGTTCTTGTTTTTTTACATTTTAATTAAAATGTAAACAACTGT
This sequence comes from Mastigoproctus giganteus, assembly GCF_048544385.1. Lineage (NCBI taxonomy): Eukaryota > Metazoa > Arthropoda > Arachnida > Uropygi > Thelyphonidae > Mastigoproctus > Mastigoproctus giganteus. Next base: position 133,497,660 of record NC_143576.1, read on the forward strand.
GATTTATATTGTATCAAGAAAATGTAAATATGATATTGTTTTAATATTAATTTTCACTCCGACTACTACTGAAATTACTATATTCTTGGACAATTGAACACCAGTGTATATACAGGGTGTCTCAAAAATATTGGTACAAACGTTTAGGGGAGGCAGGTAACATCTAAAGGAATGTGAATCGCATAGGAACCCATAACCGGAAACGTCACAGGGAAAGTAGTAGCACAGGCACAAGAAGCAGAAATGACACAAGATAGTAATTAGTGGCAAACATTTATTTGGCATAATATTAACAATGGAGTACGAGATGGATGCATTTCATGATGTTACAACAGATGCTCGAAGGTTCCACCATGAGAGGCGATGCATGCGTGACACCTATCCATGCTGTGTCGGTGTCACGCATGCATGACACCGACGCAGCATGGATTGGCAGATACGGTCGAACACACCTGGAGTTTCTTTGACAGTAGCAGCAGTGCGGACGAGTCTTGCCACAAGATCCATTTCCGTCTCCATAGGCGATTCATACACGATAGATTTGAGGGCCCCCCCCACAGAAAGGAATCAAGGCTTGATAAATCAGGTTAGCATGGGGGCCAGGCAACGGGTCCAACACGGCCAATCCATCGACGCCCAAAACGCCTCTTCAAATGGTCACAAACACACCTTCCGTAATAGGCAGGTGCCCCGTCATGTTGAAACCAAATGTTGGGTCTCACATTTGCTGGAACATCGTAAAGTAACCCTGGTAGAACTTGTTCAAGAAAGATCCGATATTTAGTGGAGTTCATGCGGGATGGTAAAAGGTATGGGCCGACTAAGCAGCCACCAACCATACATGCCCAGACATTTATTGCGAAGCGATGTTGTGCCGTGTGGGTTTTTTTTTTTTTTTTTTGGTAGTTGTTGGCGCATCAGCTTCTATGGCCATAATGCACCTCCCAAGGTTTTTGCAGTACTTTGATCCAAGCCCGAGGCGGGATTCGAACCTGCGACCTTTGGGTTGCCAGGCAGGCACTTTACCCATCTGGCTAGCCCGGCCGGCTTGGGGGTTGTTGTGAGCACACACATGAGCATTGTGCTGATTGAATAAGCCTCATCTGTGAACAAAACATAGGCTATAAAATTCAAGTCTTGAACACTTCCTTGGAGAAACTACTGTACAAAACCACACGTGCAGGATGATCTTGGGGGAGCAATAACTGAACCCTTTGGGGATGAAAGGGGTGTAAGGAATCGTCGTTCCAGACACGCTGTACACTGCAACGAGACACTCCTAAGGCAGAGGCAACGGCACATGTGCTGGTAGTGGGATAATTGTGGACGGCATTCAACACACTTTCTTCCATGGCAGGAGTTTGTGTCTAAAGTGGTCTGCCTGCACTACCCCTGTTACCTCTAAATGACCCATAATCGCACAAATTTTGATGCACGGTGGTCCGGTACATGTCTCTCTGGGAAGCATTCTCCATAAATTCGTTGAGTGGCTCGTCCATTGCCCTCTGCTAATCCATACACTAATTGCATGTCTGCCAGCTCACAGTTCGTATATCAATGCATGCTCTTTGTGCGGCGACTACTGCTTGAATGAGTAAACTAGAAATTTTCCCTCTTGCGAACTGATGAACAGTGTCATCTACCGACTTACAGTGACATTTCCTGTTATGGGTTCCTATGCGATTCACATTCCTTTAGATGTTACCTACCTCCCCTAAACGTTTGTATCAATATTTTTGAGACACCCTGTATATACACTTTCTTTGAACACCAGTGTGTGTGTATATATATATATATATATATATATATATATACACACTTTCTTGGATCACCAGTGTATATATATATACACACTGGTGTTCAAAGAAAGTGCATCACCTAGGAATTTCACATTTCTAACCCTTTATCGCAATGGTATGTTAACTTTAATGACTAGTATCACAAATAGAAATATAAACAAAAGATATTTATTAATGGTTAATGGAAGTGCTGTGGTTCAGGGGAAAACTGTGGGGGGCAGTTGCCCTCTGAATCACAGTCTTTTAAAATGCACTGTTTGCTTGATGTTTGCGGAGCAGTCGGGTACGGGACATGATACTGCCAAAGGGGATGTCTTTGTGTGTGCACGATGTATGGAGTGCAAGGAAATCAGGCGACAACTCAGCGTTGTTATGGGCCTTTATGAGAGCTTGAAGGACAGGGTGGATGCCCTCGAAGGAAATAAATTGAGGGCCCATCAAGCTCTCAGCTGCCCACATCAGCGCCAGAGCTTGCACTTGGTCATCAGGCAACACAGAGGCAGCCCCCTGGGCAGAATGCGCTGGTCCCACAGGAACTAGTAGTTGTTGGTGACTCTATTGTCAGGGAAACGGGGAACATGCTTTGTAAAAAGGATAGGTGGAATAGGACCAGGGTATGTCTGCCAGGGGCAAAGGTTGATGACGTTGTAGAGCGGATATCATCTTTTAAGGGCACAAAAGGTGATATAGTTGTACATGTTGGCACTAATGATATTAAGAGTAGGAGACCGGCGGAATTACTTAGCAAGTACAGGTCACTGTTGAAAAAAAGCCGTGAATTAGGGTTGAACTTGAAAGTGTCTGCAATTCTGCCCAGACACGATAGGAGGGAGTATATGATGAGAGCCTTGTCGATCAATTCGGCCCTGGAGGGATTGTGCAAGGCTCAAGGGGTAGAATTTTTTTCAGCCTGGACTGTACTTGTTAACAGGAGAGATTGCTTCTACAGGGATGGGATACACTTAAATAGAAAGGGTGCAAGAATTTTTGCTGATGCTGTCGAGGCAGTGTTAGGTGGGTCGGAAAACTGCTAGTTGGGGGGGGATACAAGGACAAACAGATTAACAGTAGCCACTGGCAGAGGTGGAAGTGATTCTTGCACTGCTTCTATTGAAATGAGCAGGAACCTGAAAAACAAGATGCAGGATATTTCAGAGACTGCTGGTAGTCATTGCGGTACAAGTAAACACATGGGTTGTGTTAGGGTAGCTAAGAATAGAAACAGGTGCATGTATACCTGCGTGTACACCAATGCTAGGAGTTTGGTAAATAAATTTGATGAATTTGAGGTATTGCTCAAAACATCAAAGGCAGATATTGTTGGGATATCAGAGACGTGGTGTCACACAGATATAAGAAATGCGGAACTGGAATTTGGGGAATACAATGTGTATAGAAAGGATAGACAGGACAGGAGGGGTTATGCTATTAATTAAGAAACACATAAAGTCCAAGGAAGTGAAGCCAGTCGACATCGATGGACAGGGCAGTATCGAGTCAGTTTGGTGTGACATAAGCATAGGGAAATCAAAATTGAGAGTAGGAGTGTGCTATAGGCCTAATGACTCTGATGAGTATAATAAGATATTGTACAGAGAAATAGAGTGGGCCAGTAAATCAGAGAGTCTTATAATGGGGGATTTTAATTTCCCAGATATTGACTGGAATTTGTGGGTTGGTCACTCGCACACTAGCAAGGCTTTTGTGGATTTATTGGATGATTGTTTTCTACATCAGCATGTTCGTGAGGCAACAAGAGGGAGCAATACTCTTGATCTGATTATCAGTAGTGATTCTTCATGCATTAAGAATCTGCAGATAAATGAACCACTAGGTGGCAGCGATCACAGTGTGTTGAAGTGGGATTTACTCAAGGAGGTAACTACCATCAGAGGTAAAGGGAAGGGTTTTTGTTTTCGTAAAGGCGACTATGATGGTCTGAGACAGTATTTAAATTCTATACAGTGGGACGAACTGATGATGTTACTAACAGCAAACTCAAAATGGGAAGCATTCAAGGAACTAATCTTGGAGGCTACCAGGCTTTACATACCAACTAAGAAATATTGTTCAAGGTTTAGGCCTAAATGGTTGTCAGATGAACTAATGAGACATGTGGCAGAGAAGAAAAATGCATGGGATACATACAAATTAATGGGTGACATGGAAGCCTATGATAGATATAAGTTGGTCTGTAACCAAGTCACAAAGGAGATTAGGCAGGCAAAGGCAGACTACGAAAAATCCTTGGCAAAGGATGCAAAGAAGAACAGAAAAGAGTTCTTTACATACTTGAACTCGAGAAGGAAAGGGATGAATCAGATTGGTCCACTGGATATTGATGGTTCAACAGTTGAGGATCCTGCTCAGGTGGCTAACAATCTAAATGAGTATTTTGCATCTACATTCACGCATGAGGAGTTATTCAGGAAGGAGAATGATGTAGGTAACGTAAACATTGGCAGTGAGCTGGATGATTTTGTAATAACTGAGAGGAAAGTGGAGGAGAGATTGTTGACGATAAACATAAAAAAGGCACCTGGGGTGGATGGGATCTATCCAGTTATATTAAAGGAGGCAGCAAAGGAAGTATGCAAACCCCTAGCCATAATTATGAGAGCTTCTTTGGACTCAGGGGAGGTACCCATAGACTGGAGATGTGAAAATGTAACCCCAATTCACAAAGGAGGATCAAAGGCTGACACAAGTAATTATAGATCTGTTAGTTTAACTCCTGTTCCAGGTAAATTAATGGAGGCACTGGTTAAAGAAGCACTGCAGGATCATCTAGACAAGAATTCAGTTATAGCTCAGACGCAGCATGGTTTTGTTAAGGGCAGGTCTTGCCTGACCAATTTGATTGGATACTATGATGTAGTCACAAAAGAAATGGATGCAGGGAATAACTTTGATATTATATATTTGGATCTTAGAAAGGCTTTTGATACTGTTGCACATGGAAGACTGCTGCACAAATTGGAGCAGTGTGGCATTGGAGGCAAATTGCTGCTATGGATAAGGGGATGGTTGAGTGGCAGAAGACAGAGAGTGGTAATCAATGGACACTGCTCAACGTGGACTAATGTTATTATTGGAGTTCCTCAAGGTTCAGTGTTGGGTCCGTTGTTGTTTTCGGTGTTTATGAATGATATTGATGATGGGATATCAAGTTTAATGTCCAAGTTTGCAGATGATACAAAGGTTGGCAGGGTCGTTAAGGACACTACTGACGCTATGCTGCTGCAACAGGATCTGGAAAGGTTGAACAGATGGGCTGAGAGGTGGCAAATGAAGTTTAACATTGACAAATGTAACAGTAACCCCAGAGCAACTCTGCGGTACTACACTGACAGTGGTGGAGAATGAAAAGGACCTGGGGGTAATTGTGCAGGCAGATATGAAGTTCTCTGAGTAGTGCAGACGAGCTGCAAGAGTAGCTCATGGTGTCTTGTCAATGATATACAGGAATTTTTCTAGCAGGGATAAGGAGGTGATTATTCCCTTGTATAAGGCAATGGTTAGGCCACATCTTGAGTACTGTATACAGGTCTGGAGGCCTCATTTCAAGAAGGATGTAGAGCTTCTGGAACGGGTACAGAGAAGGGCAACAAGATTAGTGAATGGAACAAAGGGTTGCTTTTACGAAGAAAGGCTTAAGTTTTGCAATTTACAGAGTCTGGAGACTAGGCACCGGCGAGGTGATCTGATAGAGGTGTATAAGGCTTTGAATGGGTTGAGCATGCTCAGTGCCAATGGGATTCTTCATCTTGCTCAGAATAATTACCTCAGAGGGCATAAATTCAAATTGAGGAAGGACGGATGTCGGACAGATGTGCGGAAATTTGCCTTTGGCCAGCGGGTGGTTGGTTGGTGGAACCGACTTCCATCACTTGTTGTTGAAGTTGATAGCCTAAACAAATTTAAAGCTCAACTGGACAGGTATTTCGAACGAACGGAGGGGTGAAATGGGAGTGGAGTTTTTTTTTTTTTTTTTTTTGGCTGATGCTGAATAAGCTTGCTTTCTTGCATCGTATGCCTCTACTAATGCTAATGCTAATAGTTTAGGCAAAGCTAAGTAATATTTAACAGATTCTCTCAAAATATTCCAAAATGAGCATTTGCAACCTTTATACAACGGTTTTAGTAAACATGACAATTATGGTTGAAATGTTATCAGAAGCCCTCAATTTGCTTCAGTTTATCATTTTAAATGGAAAACAAAATAAAAAGTTCACCAGGTGCTTTGTTGTTGTTTGTTATTTGGTTTTTAGGAGCATTAGCAACTAAGGCCATATTGCTCCATGATATGCGGTGGTCATTTCCTGACCTTTCCGCATCCTCCGTATTTGATGGTGACGGGCTCGAACCCCGGTCTAATCAAGAAGCATGTGTTACGCACTGCTGCTCCTTCCCACCTGGCTATGGAGGCGCCCTCACCAGATGCAAGCTAATATTTAGTTAAACAGCCTCTGGCCATCAAGACAACAGCACACCGTCAAGGTATTGACAAGATCAATTTCTGAAGATAATCAACTGATAGTTCGTGGTTCCAAACACGAATTATGGCTTCCTGAAGTTCACAAAGGGTTTTTGGTTTCTTTCTGGCAACTGCAGATTCAACACGATGCCAACAGTTCTCTATAGGATTCAGGTACAGGCAGTTTCCTGGCCAGCTAAAATTGCAATGGACCGTTCTTCCAACCATTTTTTCATCTGTAACAAATATAAACACATTACTGTCAAACCGCTAATGCAGAAATGAAGCTAAAGTAACTACAGAAGTGCCTACTTATACTTTTCAACCAGTGACAAGGAGCAGAGTTGTCCTGAAAGATGCAGTTACTTGGCAGGTTGAAATGGTCTCTAATGGTTGGCAGCAATATTCCTTCCAATATAGCCAGGTATCCATTGGCATTTACAGAACCTTTTATAAACTGCAGGTGATACGATTACGCGATACGAAATGCACCACCCATATCATTTAACTGGTAGGGAATTTCACTGTAGACACCATAAAGTCTGGATGGTATTCTTCACCACATCTATGGCAAATCGGTTGTCTCCCATCAGAGCAGCTATGTAGGTTGAATTTCTTCTCATCCGAGAAAATAACTAATTTCCACTGCTCGGTGATCCATTTGACATGCTCCTTACACCTAATTAATCAGGCCTTTTTCATTTTTTGTGTGAGGAGGGGCTTCTTCTTATGATGACAGGCTACAATCCATTTTTGAAGAAGTGTCTTCTGATTGTTACTGAACTTGCTACCACTCCTGTATGTTCTTCCCATTCTCTTTTCAGGTCAGACAAAGAAGCTTTACGGTTTTTAAGGCATAAGGGCTTCAAAATGCTGTCCTGTTTTGGGGTAGAGACTCGGTTGCATCCAGTTTCTTCTTTCCTATCAGCCGAACCAGTATTCTTGAGTTTGGAAAGAAATCTACTCACTCTCACTGTTGACTGATTACAAGATACTCTATAAGCAATATGCCGGGAAGAACATCCTTCCTCACGTAAAGCAACAATAACACTCTTTCTTCGTGGCGTTAAGTGCACGTAACTCGCCATCAGACACAAGCAAGGAATGACTGCAACTCTTGCACAGCGTGCTTCTATAGCTGAAAGTAACAGCTGATGCAATATTACGTCATCACCTACACGTGTCAATCTTATCTGATGCAATCTGTAAGAAATATTGCCATATACTTACGTTATTCGAATGACAATTACAATTTTAAGAGGTGATGCACTTTCTTTGAACACCACCTGTGTGTGTATATATAAATATATATCCATTATTTTAAATTAAATAAACCATAAGCCAGTAGTATGGCAAAAACTGTAGAGCGAAAATTAACATAAAAATAACCCAAATAAACAATCGAACGAAAAGAAAGAATAGATATAAATAGTAGCCCAGAAACCCTAATATAATTTCGATCTTTAAATCCAATTAACAAAAACTATACAAATTTTAGGATAATGCCAATTAGTTATTAATTTAGCGGTACCCCCCCCCCGAGAGGTACCAGTTCTGAAAAACGTGAAATATCACCCAAAAAGGGTTAAAGGAACTACCAAACGATAACAAAATCAAAATAAACTAAAATAAAATAGACTGACCATCATGCCCCATATCGACAGAGGACCACGAGGCCAATAATGGTCATGGAATCGCTGCATTTCAATCGTCATACAAAACATCGCAAAGGCGGAATTATCGAAGAACCAAACCACCCTTCCATTCTCCGATAGATCAACCAATGCAGAGGATTTGTATGGCGGTGGTCCTTATGCAGCGAAAATAAACTTCAATATAAGCTGATTCAGCTTACAGTATGTCAGTGGTGTGGCTCTGCTTTAGAGTGCTGTCTGTTCTATAGTTTATTTTCGCTGCATAAGGACCACCGCCATACAAATCCTCTGCATTGGTTGATCTATCGGAGAATGGAAGGGTGGTTTGGTTCTTCGATAATTCCACCTTTGCGATGTTTTGTATGACGATTGAAATGCAGCGATTCCATGACCATTATTGGCCTCGTGGTCCTCTGTCGATATGGGGCATGATGGTCAGTCTATTTTATTTTAGTTTATTTTGATTTTGTTATCGTTTGGTAGTTCCTTTAACCCTTTTTGGGTGATATTTCACGTTTTTCGGAACTGGTACCTCTCGGGGGGGTACCGCTAAATTAATAACTAATTGGCATTATCCTAAAATTTGTATAGTTTTTGTTAATTGGATTTAAAGATCGAAATTATATTAGGGTTTCTGGGCTACTATTTATATCTATTCTTTCTTTTCGTTCGATTGTTTATTTGGGTTATTTTTATGTTAATTTTCGCTCTACAGTTTTTGCCATACTACTGGCTTATGGTTTATTTAATTTAAAATAATGGATGTATTTCAGCTTCATATGGAGGAATTGCATGTCGCTGCCTCTAATGAATGCTTAATTATTTATTCATTTATTATAATTTAACTTTATTTAATATAATTCAATGATAGTATATATAAATATATATATATATAATGTGATGTAAAAGTTAGACAGGGGATTATCGACTAGTCCAATGTGAACAAATATATTCTTTCGTCTTCTTAACCTCAAACCCAAGCACGGTACTAAGTACTATAGGTTCTAATACCTCTCGTGTTTGGGGTTCACATAAAAAAAAAAAAAAAAATACGGGAACTTTTCCAGCAGCAGAGACAAAGAGGTGCTTATTCCATTGTATAAGGCAATGATTAAGCCACATTTGGAATATCGCATTCAGGTTTGGAAATCTCATTTTAGGTAGAACATGGAACTGTGGGAAAAGATTACAGGGAAGAATAACAAGAAAGACTATTCTTTTGAGTTTGAAGGGGTTAAGTAAACTAAATACTTATGGCATCTTTACTCTTTCTTAAATTACACACACAAGGGGACATAGTAGTAGAAGAGGCATGTGATGCAAGAAAGCAAGCATATGAGCTTATTTAGATCCAGCCAAAAAAAAAAAAAAAAAAAGAAAGAAAACAATTTCACACATCCATTCCCTCTAAAAGTTTGTCCAGTTCCTCCCTGAATTTATTAAAGCTATCAACTTCCACAACGACAGATGGAACTTTGTTCCAGCAATCAACTACCTGCTGGGTATAATTATTTCTGCACATCTATTCTACAACTGTCTTTCCTCAATTTGAATTTATGACCCCTCATGTTTGTAATCTAAGCAAGCAGACGAATTCCATTAGAATGGCGCTTGCACAACCCAATCAAGGCCTTATACACCTCAATCAAATCACCTCGCAGGTGTCTGGTCTCCAGTTGTTGCAATTTGTAGAACTTAAGCCTTTTTTGGTAAGAGGATCCCTTCATTCCCCTGACTAATCTTGTCACCCTTCTCTGTACTCACTCAAGCAACTCTACATCCTTCTTAATATGACGCCTCCAGACCTGTATGCAGTACTCAAAGTGTGGCTTGATCATTGCCTTACACATACCCCCATGACAGCTCTAGCAGCCTGTCTGCACCGCTCAGAAAATTTCATATCTGGCTGCACAATTACTTCTGGGTCTTTTTCATTTTCTACCACTCTAAGTGTAGTACCACAGAGTTGGTACATTTCTCTGGGGTTACTTCTACCCATATGCAGTACTTTGCATTTTTCAATGTTAAACTTCAGTTGCCACTTCTCAGCCCATTTGCCCAACTTTTCTAGATACTCTTGCAGTAGCACAATGCCATTACTGTCAAGGGGTGTGTATAAGGCCAACCTTTGTATCATCTGCATACTTGGACATTAAGCCTGATATACCTTCATCAATATCATTGATATTGATGAATAATCAAATAAATAAATCAAATAATCAAAACAACAGTGGGCCCAACACCAAACCCTGGGGGACTCCACTAATAACATTTTTCCACAAAGAGCAGTGTCCGTTGATTACCACTCTCTGTCTTCTCCCAATCAACCACCCTTTTATCCATTGTAGCAACTTATCCTTAAAACCATACTGCTCCAATTTGTACAGGAGTCTTCCATGTGCAACAGTATCAAAAGCTTTCCTGAAACCAAAGTATATGATATCAAAATTATTTTTTGCATCCACTTCCTTTGTAACCACATCATAAATTCAAATTGAAATAGAACAGTTGCAGAATTGGTATTGAAATTGGTATTCTGCCAAAGATCAATTGATTATTAGAATGAACTTCCACCTATTATAGTCAGTAGTTTTTGATAAAATTTTGATAAAATTAAAAGGAAGAGAAAGACAAATTAAAATAAAGTGCTTTTTTTTTTTATTTATTTATTTTTTTATCCCCCATCTAGTGATTCTCTTGCCTAACCTGTATAATGCCCAAAATACAAGTTTGGCAGTAGTATACTTTTGTAAATAACATCAGGAATCTACTGTAAAAAACCTGAACAGTCGTGCTGCTCTGATGGGTCATCTGTGCTTGAACTTAACTGCCATTCAACTTATGGTCATCCATCAGATGAAAAACTGACATCTCTTTCTCTCTCTCTCTTTCTTTCTCTCTCTCTCTCTCTCTCTCTCTCTCTCTCTCTCTCTCTCTCTCTCTCGCTTTCTTTCTCAAGACCTCACTCAACAGCAGCATTAAAAGTGAAAACCACTTGAAAACAATATTTTTTGCTTGTCTAAAGCAGATTTAGAAAACAATGAAAGAGCAAGTCATCACACAAAAACCACAAACCACTTATAGAAGCCAAATAAATGAAAGTCATATATGCAAACCAGTAAAGTCAATATACAATGATTAATATGCAACTTTAAACTTTTACCAACACAATTATAAAAGCACTTGTTACCAACACATCTATAAAAATATCAATATGGTGAGTTTGAAAATATCTTATTCATTCAAAAGTTACAAAAAAACTATTACACCAAGTAAAAATTCATTAGTTATTAGTTGTCTGCACATTACCTTACAGTGTGTGTAAGAACCTTTCAATATGTGAATCACACCTGGTGGTAAACTATACATATGCTCAAGAAAAAGTACAGGTTCAGCAGTCACATACTGGAGACAAATAACTAAATCTTCTATCAATTGCAGAGCCAACTGAAAAATAGTGTTAAAAAAATGTATACATAAATAAATTTCTGTTTACTGGTCTAAATGATGTTACATAAATGAAAACTATTATATTTTACCAAGTGAAGTCAAGGCCAGAAGCCAGAAGAGTTTACAAGGAAATATTAATGTTTCAAAATAATTTAAAAAAATAACATCTAATAATGTACATAATTATATATACATATTCAAAATGAAAAAAGCAACATAAGAAATCAGAAAACAAAATTACATCAAATAAATTTAATTTAATTTCGGTTTTATTGGAATATAAGTGGAGTTCTAACTGTGGGAGGCAAATTAGAATTAAAAATTTGTTATTTAAAATTATAATGATTACATCTTTAGTATACTTCTGTTCAGTACCATACAAATCGGGGTTAATTTTAAAGATGTTTACAAATCTAATAGAAATAAAAAAAATTATGTCAAGAGAGAAGTTAAATATAGTTTATGCAAATAAGTGATATTACCCCTGTGAACTCATATATAATAAATAATATGTAACTTTCAATTCTTTCAAGACAAATATCATGTATCCAGTTTTAGAAACAATTCAAATTATTCAAAAGTTCAAAATATAATTATTATTAAAACTCATATATTTCTTAGTTAAAGGTGGGTCACCCAAGAGCAGAATGTGTGCTGCATACAGGTCTGGTTCCACAAAAGGTTTGGATGTTGCATCATCCAAAATAATTTTGGATGATTTTGGATGATGCAACAAGACTAGTCATACAAAAACTGGAAGTTTTTTTTATGACTAGTCTCGGGTATGTATCATAAGCATCAGGTGGCAGAATTTTCAGCTCATAGGAACAATAAGTTTTTTGAAAATTTTTACTGTCTTTTTGATTAATTAACATATTAAATTGTGTTTTACAAATAGTTTAAATAGTCTTAGTCACATTCATTGGCTTATTTTTAAATTTAGCTACTGGTTTTGTAAGTTATAACTTACTATTATCACTATTGTATTTATGTATTGGTGTGAATATCTTAGCATGTAACGAGTAGTGCAATAGTAGTAATGACAAATGATAGCATAGGCCAAAAAATTCCCCCAATCCGTAGCCTCCAAGAATTTATCCAGCTCTCCCCCGAATCCATTCAACTCATCCAATTCCACAATAACAGATGGAAGCCTGTTCCAACAATCAACCACCCGCTGGCCAAAGGGAAACTTCCACACATTTCAAGTGGAAACATGGAAGTTTGTGTGCAGTAGGCCAGGCAAGTGGAAGAATACCATTAACATCCATTAACATACTCAATCCATTCAAGGCATCAAACACCTCAATCAGACCTCCCTACAGGTGCCCAGTCTCGGGACGCTGCAATTTGCAGAACTGAAGCCCTCCCAGGCAAGAGCACCCCTTTTTTCTCCTCACCAATCTGGCTGACCCCTCTGAACCCACTCCGGCAGATCCACATCCTTTCAGACCTGTATACAGCACTCAAGATGTGGCCCAACCACGGTCCTATACAAAGGAACAAAACCCCATGAGCTATCCTGGCAGCATGTTTGCAATGGAATAGTAGGGTTTTAATTGTGATAAATAAGTAGCTTGAAGGCTCTAATCACTTGTTGGGCATATATCTTTTTGTGTTTAGCTCAGGAATTTTACTTTTTAGTAATAATGATATAACTAATTTCCCACTACTATCGTAACAGTATAGCATAAACTTTATATCATGAAATTCATACAATCAGTTATAACTTTTTTTTTTTTTTTTTTTGATTTGGTAGTTGTTGGCGCATCGGCTTCTGTGGCCATATTGCACCTCCCAAGGTTTTTGCAGTACTTTGATCCAAGCCCGAGGCGGGAATTGAACCCGCGACCTTTGGGTTGCCGGGCAGGTACTTTACCCACTCGGCTAGCCCGGTCGGCTATCAGTTATAACATAAAACTTGATAGCACAATATATATCACTACATTTAGGAATCTATTAGCTTACTGTAGTATTGTCAATTACTACACTAAGCTAGTAGTAAGTCAGAATTGTCTTTAGCTGAGGACACAATAGAATCATCTGGTTTTAACAGAAGTGGGAGTATTAACATTAGTAGAGGCATATGATGCAAGTAAGCAAGCTTATGCAGCATCAGCCAAAAAAAAAAAAAACGCTCCCATTTCACCCTTCTGTTTGTTCCAAATACCTGCCCAGCTCAGCCTTTTATTTAGGCTATCATCAACTCCCACAACAAAGGATAGAAGTCTGTTCCACCAACCAACTACCCGCTGGCTAAAAGCAAACTTCCGCTTATCGTACAACTGTCTTTCCTCAATTTGAATTTATGAATGGCTTGAGCATGCTCAAGCCATTTAAGGCTTTATACACCTCAATCAGATCACCTTGCAGGTGCCTAGTCTCCAAACACTGTTATCTGCAAAACTTAAGCCTTTCTTCGTAAGAGCAACCCTTTGTTCCATTCACTAATCTTGTTGCCCTTCTCTGTACTAGTTCCAACAGCTCTACATCCTTCTTAAAATGAGGCCTCCAGACCTGTAGTACTCAAGGTGTGGCCTGACCACTGCCTTATACAAGGGGATAATCACCTCCTTATCCCTGCTAGAAAAATTCCTGTATATCATTGACAAGACACCATGTTTGTTGTTGTTTTGGGTTTTAGGAGCATTAGCAACTAAGGCCATATTGCTCAGGGGATATGCGGTGGTCATTCCCTGACTTTTCCGCATCCTCCATATTTGGTTGTCACAGGCTCGAATCCCGGTCTAATCAAGAAGTGTGTGCTACGCACTGCTGCTCCTGCCCACCTGGCTACGGAGGCGCTGACAAGAAACCATGAGCTACTCTTGCAGACCATCTGCACTGCTCAGTAAACTTTATATCTGCCTGCACAATTACCCCCAGATCCTTTTCGTTCTCTACTACTGTTAGTGTAGTGCCACAGAGTTGATATGTTACTCTGGGGTTACTGCTTCCCATATGTAGTACTTTACATTTGTCAATGTTAAACTTCATTTGCCAACTCTCAGCCCATCTGCTCAACTTGTCTAGATCCTGTTGCAGCAGCATACTGTCATTAGTGTCCTTAACAACCCCACCAACCTTTGTATCATCTGCAAACTTGGACATTAAGCTTCATATACCATCATCAATATCATTTATAAATACAGAAAACAACAATGGCCCAACACTGAACCCTGAGGGACTCCACTAATAATATTAGTCCACGATGAGCAGCTGATGGATACCACAAGTTGTGGCCAATAGCTGTGGCAAGAATGCTTGACTATCATTTGTTTGAACAAGAAGTTTTCTACTTTTAGCCTGTTCAAAATCAATTTTCAGCTGATTAATAACTGTTTTACAATTTTTGCGAGCTTTAGTATAGGTATAAAGTGACACTACAGTTCTGGATGTGACACTACAGATGCTGAGAGTTGGCAAATGAAGTTTAACATTTGTCAATGTTAAACTTCATTTGCCAACTCTCAGCCCATCTGCTCAACTTGTCTAGATCCTGTTGCAGCAGCATACTGTCATTAGTGTCCTTAACAACCCCCACCAACCTTCGTATCATCTGCAAACTTGGACATTAAGCTTCATATACCATCATCAATATCATTTATAAATACAGAAAACAACAATGGCCCAACACTGAACCCTGAGGGATTCCACTAATAACATTAGTCCACGATGAGCAGCTGATGGATACCACAAGTTGTGGCCAATAGCTGTTGCAAGAATGCATGACTATCATTTGTTTGAACAAGAAGATTTCTACTTTTAGCCTGTTCAAAATCAATTTTCAGCTGATTAATAACTGTTTTACAATTGTTGCGAGCTTTAGTATAGGTATAAAGTGACACTACAGTTCTGGATACTAGCCAAATGAGATATGTAGCAGCCTTATCACATTTTCTGGAAATCCAAAGTTTAGATTAGGGATGATATTTTAGGGTGGAATGTGAATTAAAGAATTCCATATCAAGAAGAATAATTTCACGAACATAATATGAGGAAACACTGGGATCATAAGGTTTAAAACAGTAATCTAAGTTACAGAAGAAAAGAAATTAGTGTTAGTAATGGCAAACGTGTAAGAATGCATGCTTAATACAGCTTTAGCTATAAAAAAAAAAAATTATATTGCCTGTCCATCTCCTCTAACATATTGTCAAGTTCTTGTTTCAATTTGTTCAAACTACCAAACTCTACAGTATTAGATGGCCATCTGTTCCAACAACTACTGACTGGCGAAATGACGCAAACACCAGTGCAATTAAAAAGTGTAAAAAAAAAAGTGACACAGAACAAGAACATGACTAGAAATCCTATCCATAGTTCTACCTATGTCATCAGGACTGCACATCTATTCTGCAGCCATTCTTCCTCAATATGAATTTATGCCACCACATGTGTGTAACTGAGCAAGAAGAAGATTCCATCAGAAGTGTGCTTACTCAATCCATTCAAAGCCCTAAACACCTCTCTCGATCTCCTTGCAAGTTCCTTGTCTCCATGACTATCCCAGTAAGATCAACCTTTACTTCCCTTATCTAAACTTGTTATTCTCTTTACCCATTCCAGCAAATCCACATCTTTCCTAAAATGATGCCTGCAGACATGTATACAGTACTCATAAAAGTAATACACATTATTCACCATATAGTGCACGGAAGCCACAGGATTTTGCTGCAATGAAAAAAAAAAAAAAATACAAGTAGATAAGGAAACACAAATTATATGCTTCCCTCCTCACACAGGCATCTATCCAGTTGACCTCTGAATTTATTCAAACTGTCAGCCTCAACTACCTGCAAGGGTAACTTGTTGCAGCTATCAACAACTCGCTGGCTAAAATAAAACTTCCTACAACCTAATCTAAACCTCAAGCACTGTAATTTGAATTTATAATCCCTAGTTTTGGAATTCTTTATAATAGTGAGAACTCCACCTTCATTCATTTTAATAATCCCTCACAGAGCCTTGTAAACCTCAATCAGGTCACCTCTGAGGTGACTGGTTGCCAAGCTCTATAGACCACATAACCGGAGTCTTTCTCATATGGTCATCCTTCTGTCAATCTCGCCATTTCAGTTGCCCGTCTTTGGACCCTTTCAAGAAGCTCAATGTTTTTTTTTCGGATTAGGTCTCCGTACTTGAACAGTGTTCCAATGTGGTCTTACAATTGCCTTACAGTGGCATTACGACCTCCCTATCTCTATAGGATGACATTTGATAAATAATAAATAGGACACAATGGGCTTGCCTGGCTGCATGTTTACACTGTTTAGAAAACTTCATATCTGCCATTATTGTAACTTTCAGATCCCTTTCCTACTCCACAGTTTTTAATTCAACCCCACCGACTGTTTTATTTGTGGGTTACTATTCCCCAAGTGTACGACCGTGCATTTTGCAACATTAAAACAAAGTACTTGATTTCCTATTCTTAATGTCATTAGTACCAACATGTACAAAACCACCACCTTTTGTGCCCTTAAAAGATGATATCTCTCTATATAATATTGCTCTATAATGTCATCAACTTTTGCCCCTGGCAGACATATCCTAGTCCTATTCCATCTTTTTGCACAATATATTTCCTTTTTCCCTGACAACAGAGGCACCGACAACAACTAGCTCCTGTCAGACTAGTGCAGCAACTCGGGGGTTGCTGCTGTGTTGCATGATGATCAAGTGCAAGCTCTGGCATTGATGTGGGCAGCTAAGAGCTTGATGGGCTCCCCAATTTAATTCTTTCGAGAGCATCCACCCTGTTCTCCAAGCTATCATAAAATACCATAATGCTGAGTTGGTGCCTAATATCCTCACATCCCTTACATCGAGCACACACACACATACAAACAAAGCCATCACCCACTCCTTAGCAATATCATGTCCCATTCCTGATAGCTCTGAAAACATTAAACAAACCGTATATTTCATAAGGCCATGATTCGGAGGACAACTGCCCCCTTCATTCACCCTAGACCCACAGAACTCCCACTAGCTTGAGCCCTTTGTTTTGCTGCTCTGGTCTTAGGCATGATTTTTATTCAAATTCAATAAATAAAAATACTACACTAAACAAATATACCTAATGCAGTAATAACACTATGCATTGGTTATGCTATGAAGTTTATGCTATTAATTATATATAATCAAAATTCGAACGTTCTTATTAATACAAAACAGATGGCAGCAGAAGTCAAATGTCATTCCTTAAGCTATTATAAATGATAAGTAACAAAAAAAAAATTCACCAACGTAATCATAGAAACTTGTAATACTAAATGAAAAGATAAATGCAATAGCAATCCTATTCAAATTCACCAGTTATGCAACAATAATACTACCACGCTACCAAGTCTGCATTATATGTATTAGGCTATACCGTGATACTTGAGTTATAATTTAACTATAATATATAACAAATTTATCCAACTAATACTGACCTAAGCAATTCAGACTTTAGAGCTACCCATTTTCCACAATTAAAAAAAATTAGTATTTCCCTACCACTCATCTATAACTATAACAATGCCGACAAGATTCAAACAATACAAAGGTTCTGCATACATTAAGTAGTAATGTACAGAATCTCTAGCTAAATTAAAAAAATTATCTACAAGCATGACTAGGACTATAAAATTACTTATGGAGTACAATTTAATATGAAAATGAGGTCAATTTAATGGCAAAATTTTTCAAAAAATAATTGTTTCCTGGAGCTGAAAATTCTTTGACTAGAATGCGGATACTCTCAACCCTAAATTCTAAGCCCGAGTTTTTTAGAAGGACGTAAGACCTAGTTTCACATGCCATGGACAAGGACCAGAAACCTGCCTTCCAAGTGACTGTAGCTTTCTCGAAGCTAGACATAGGACACAACACAAAGCAAAAAAAGAACCTACACTGTGTGTGTGTGTGTGTGTTTCTTTTGGCAATATACTTCAGATAAGCTGGATATCATCATTCGTGATTTCCTTCTACTTCTCACTCTTTCTGGGTAACTCCGAATTTTTTTTTTTTTTTTGGCTGGTGCAGCAAAAGCCACAGGCTTCCTTGCACCATATGGCTAATTATTATAAAAATAATAATTTCCCTTCTAAGGTGCCCTGGTAGTTCCATTTCATCATCATTATTTTATTAATGGTAAAATGAGAAAAACAACATTCTAACATTAAGGAGTCATTATCAGAGTATGAAAGATAGAGTTTAACATTACCAAATAATTTTAAGAGCATCATGACTCTTTTATCTCAAATGCAGGAACAATGCAGTTTTCTGTCAATTAGTAGATATTAATTTTATTAACAAAGAGTAGAGTTTCAAGTTCAGCTAATTTGTTTCAAAGTTTTTCATTAAAATAATATATATAAATAAAAATAAGTATCAATTAAATGGTACACCATTACCTGTATGAGAGAAGCTTTGTGAAGATCATTAGAATCAACATTATGTTTTGAAAGCTTGTTTAAAATTTCATCATATACAATGCATATCTAAAAAGATATGGAAAAAAAAAATATTGATTACTTAATTTTTTTGCATGCATATATATCTATCTCAAATGAGTGATGATCATTCATTTGAAACAGATAACACAAATCACAGATAATACAAAATAAAATATATAAGCCAAAATGCAATTTTTGGAAACTGCCACTCTTCCAGTTATTCTAATTATTAAAAGATTATTAAGCTGTGTTTGATTTTGAACAAATCAGCCATCCAGATGCAGACACATTTATATCACCCTTTTTTTTTCTTATTTTGAATTCCAGAATATTCTGAACTTACTTTTAAAACACCCTTATAATGCAAACAACATAGATTTCATCAATCAGTTCAACTCTACTTCAATCTTGCTCTGCTTACAGTTATTAAATGATGTCACCCTTAGTTTGATCAATAGCCTCAAGTCTAACCAAAATCAAACAAAGCCATAAGCTGTTTCTGTGATTTAGGCATATTAACTCTACACTTTCTATTAAACAAACCTTTGAAATTTTGTAGTGCAAGTTACATTCATCACGCTACGATGCTTGCATCTTGCTCACACTAAACAACATGAAACTTACTTTGAACTTGTTTGCTTATGTAACCAAATCAACGTGACAAATGTATGAGCACCATAAAAAAGCCCTTTATCAGGTTGCACAAATTGGTACATGACTGTGGCCAAATTCCTTTTCTTTGCTGCTTCCCACATTTTTCGTAGTTTAAGCAACTCTGCTACTTGGCATACAATTTTCACCTGTTACCCTTTCCTATAAACTATTATTTTGTCATTTCTCTAAATTTACATTATAGTATGTGATGCACGTTTATGCTCACAAAAAAGGTATTACTTTAACTAGCCTTTTGATTTTTCACTATGGAATTTTTTTTCTAGTTATTCCTCTGCACTTCTGTTTCATAAGTGACACACTTTATTTTTTTATTATATATTTATTTTATATCATTTAAAAATTTTTTCAAGCTATTATTTCTGTTAACATTTGCAGAAAAATACAGGTTTCCGATTTTACTCTTTACTGTATTTGTTTAATTTCATCAGGGTCTTTTCATTGTCTTTTAAATTTTTAAAGTTAGCATTAGTACT
Organism: Mastigoproctus giganteus; assembly: GCF_048544385.1. NCBI lineage: Eukaryota > Metazoa > Arthropoda > Arachnida > Uropygi > Thelyphonidae > Mastigoproctus > Mastigoproctus giganteus. Next base: position 133,517,634 of record NC_143576.1, read on the forward strand.
AGCAAATGATGAAAGGAAGTAAGCATATACAGAATCATTCACAAACAAAAAAAAAAAAAAAACCCTTCCAACATCACCTTAGAGCATGAAGGACAGGATGGATGCCCTTGAATGATCTAAATTGAGGGGACCATCAAAGCTCTCAGCTGCCCACATCAACGCCAGAGCTGGCACTTGGTCATCAATGCAGCACAGCAGCAACCCCCAATGCAGAATGTGCTGGTCCCACAGGAACTAGTAGTTGTTGGACTCTATTGTCAGGGAAACGGGGGAACATGCTTTGTAAAAAGGATAGGTGGAACAGGACCAGAACATGTCTGCCAGGGGTAAAGGTTGATGATGTTGTAGAGCGGATATCATCTTTTAAGGGCACAAAAGGTGATATAGTTGTACACGTTGGCACTAATGATATTAAGAGTAGGAGACAGGCAGAATTACTTAACAGGTACAGGTCACTGTTCAAAAAAAGCTGGGAATTAGGGTTGAATTTGAAAGTGTCTGCAATTCTGCCCAGACACGATAAGAGGGAGTATATGATGAGAGCCTTGTCGATCAATTTGGCAATGGAAAGACTGTGCAAGGCTCAATGGGTAGAATTTTTTTCAGCTTGGACTGTACTTGTTAACAGGAGAGACTGCTTCTACAGGGAGGGGATACACTTAAATAGAAAGGGTGCAAGAATATTTGCTGATGCTATCAAGGCAGTGTTAGGTGGGTCAGAAAACTGCTAGCTTGGGGGGATACAAGGACTAATAGATTAACAGTAGCCACTGGCAGAGGTGAAAGTGATTCGTGCACTGATTCTATTGGAATGAGTAGAAGCCTGGAAAACAAAATGCAGGATATTTCAAAGACTGCTGGGAGTCATTGCAGTACAAGTAAACACATGGGTTGTGTTAGGGTAGCTAAGAATAGGAACAGGTGCATGTATACTTGTGTGTACACCAATGCCAGGTGTTTGGTAAATAAATTTGATGAATTTGAGATATTACTCAAAACATCAAAGGCAGATATTTTTGGGATATCAGAGACATGTGTCACACAGATATAAGGAATGCAGAACTAGAATTTGGGGAGTACAATGTGTACAGAAAGGATAGACAGGATAGGAAGGGAGGAGGGGTTATGCTATTAGTTAAGAAACACACAAAATCCAAGGAAGTGAAGTCAGTTGACATTGCTGGACAGTGCAGTGTCGAGTCAGTTTGGTGTGACATAAGCATTGGGAGATCAAAATTGAGAGTAGGAGTGTTATAGGCCTAAGGACTCTGATGAGTATAATAAGAAACTGTACAGGGAAATAGTGTGCCAGTAAATCAGAGTCTTATAATTGGGGTTTTTAATTTCCCCAGATATTGATTGGAATTTGTGGATTGGTTACTCACACACTAGCAAGTTTGTTTGTTATTTGGTTTTTAGGAGCATTAGCAACTAAGGCCATATTGCTCCGGGAATATGCGGTGGTCATTCCCTTGACCTTTCCGCATCCTCCGTATTTGGTGGTGACGGGCTCGAACCCCGGTCGAATCAAGAAGCGTGTACTACGCACTGCTGCTCCTTCCCACCTGGCTACGGAGGCGCCCACACTAGCAAGGCTTTTGTGGATTTATTGGATGATTGTTTTCTACATCAGCACGTTCGGGAGGCAAAGAGGGAGTAATACTCTTGATCTGATTATCAGTAGTGATTCTTCATGCATTAAGAATCTGCAGATAAAGGAACCACTAGGTGGCAGTGATCACAGTGTGCTGAAGTGGGATTTACTCAAAGAGGTAACTACCATCAGGGGTAAAAGGAAGGGTTTTTACTTTCGTAAAGATGACTACGATGGTCTGAGACAGTATTTAAATTCTATACAGTGGGACCAACCCAATGGCAAATTCAAAATGGGAAGCATTCAAAGAACTTATCTTGGAAGCTACTAGGCTTTACATACCAACTAAGAAATACTGTTCAAAGTTTAGCCCTAAAATGATGTCAGATGAACTAATGAGACATATGGCAGAGAAGAAAAATGCATGGGATACATATAAATTAGCAGGTGACATGGAAGCCTATGATAGATATAAGCTGGTCTGTAACCAAGTCACAAAGGAGATTAGGCAGGCAAAGGCTGATTATGAGAAATCATTCGCAGAGAAAGCAAAGAAAAACAGAAAAGAGTTCTTTACTTATGTAAACTCTAGAACGGAAGGGATGAATCAGATTGGAACACTGGATATTGATGGTTCAACAGTTGAGCATCCTGCTCAGGTGGCTAACAAACTAAACAAGTATTTTGCATCTACATTCACACATGAGAAGTTATTCAGGAAGGGGAATACCAGGGGTGAAGTAAACTCTGGCAGTGAGCTAGATGGTTTTGTAATAATTGAGAGGAAAGTGGAGGAGAAACATAAAAAAGGCACCCAGGGTGGATGGGATCTATCCAGTTATATTAAAGGAGGCAGCAAAGGAAGTAAGCAAACCCTCAGCCATAATTATGAGAGCTTCTTTGGACTCAGGTGAGGTACCCATAAACTGGAGATGTGCAAATGTGACCCCAATTCACAAAGGAGGATCAAAGGCTGACACAAGTATTATAGACCTGTGAGTTTAACTTCTGTTCCAGGAAAATTAATGGAGGCACTGGTTAAAGAAGTACTGCAGGATCATCTAGACAAGACTTCAGTTATAGCTCGGACACAGCATGGTTTTGTTAAGGGAAAGTCTTACCTGACCAATATGATTGGATACTATGATGCAGTCACAAAAGAACTGGATGCTGGGAATAACTTTGATAGTATATATTTGGATCTTAGGAAGGCTTTTGATACTGTTGCACATGGAAGACTGCTGCACAAATTGGAGCAGTGTGGCACTGGAGGCAAATTGCTGCTACAGATAAAGGGATGGTTGAGGGGGAGAAGACAGAGTGGTAATCAATGAACACTGCTCTTCGTGGAGTAATGTTATTAGTGGAGTCTCTCAGGGTTCAGTGTTGGGTCCATTATTGTTTTCTGTATTTATAAATGATATTGATGATGGTATATCAAGCTTAATGTCCAAGTTTTCAGACAATACAAAGGTTGGCAGGGTTGTTAAGGACACTACTGACGCTATGCTGCTGAAACAGGATCTGGAAAGGTTGAGCAGATGGGCTTCGAGGTGGCAAATGAAGTTTAACATTGATAAATGTAAAGTACTACATATGGGAAACAGCAACCCCAGAGCAACGTATCAACTCTGTGGTACTACACTGACAATGGTAGAGAATGAAAAGGACCTGGGGGTAATTGTGCAGGCAGATATGAAGTTTTCTGAGCACTGCAGATGGTATGCAACAGTAGCTTATGGTCTCTTGTCAATGATATAAAGAAATTTTTTTTGCAGGGATAAGGAGGTAATTATTCCCGTGTATAAGGTATTGATCAGGCCACAACTTGAGTACTGTATGCAGATCTGGAGGCCTCATCTCATTTCAAGAAGGATGTAGAGCTGCTGAAACGAGTACAGAGAAGGGCAACAAGATTAGTGAATGGAACAAAGGGTTGCTCTTACGAAGAAAGGTTTAAGTTTTGCAAATTACAGTGTCTGGAGACTAGGCACTGGCAAGGTGATCTGATAGAAGTGTATAAAGCCTTGAATGGTTTGAGTATGCTCAATGCCAATGGGATTCTTCCTCTTGCTCAGAATAATCACCTGAAAGTGCATAAATTCAAATTGAGGAAAGACAGATGTAGAAATTTGCCTTTAGCCAGCAGGTAGTTGGTTGGTGGAACAGACATCCATCCCATGTTGTAGAAATTGATAGCCTAAATAAATTTAAGGCTCAGCTTGACAGGTATTTCGAACGAACGGAGGGATGAAATGGGAGTGGTTTTTTTTTTTGGTTTTTTTTTTGGCTGATGCTGCATAAGCTTGCTCTCTTGCATCAAATGCTATTGCTAATTTCAGGAAAGCCTTTGATACTGTTGCACATGGAAGACTGCTGTACACATTGACATTGGAGCAGTATGGCATTAAGGGCAAGTTACTGCAATGGATAAAGGGATCGCTGAGTGGGAGATGGCAGAGAGTGGTATTAAATGGACACTGCTCTACGTGGACTAATGTTATTAGCAGAGTTCCCCAGGGTTCGGTGCTGGGCCCATTGTTGTTTTGTGTATTTATCAATGATATCGATGAAAGTACATCAGGCTTAATGTCCAAGTTTGCAGATGATACAAAGGTTGGCAGGATTGTTAATTACAGCAATGATAGTATGCTACTGAAACTGGATCTAGAAAAGTTAGGCAGATGGGCCGAGAAGTGGCAACTGACGTTTCACGTTGACAAATGAAAAGCCATATGGACCTTGAGGTTGTCGTAGACATTCTCTCAGATATACCATTCAACCTCTACTTGGTATCTGGAAGTCTAAAACGCTGATGGAACTGATATTAGGGTGACACTCAAGTCAAGTGGACCCAATTTCAGCGAAGTACAGTTGGTCTGTGACAGCCAAATCCTCTGTTTGACCGTCAGTAATCCTGAATATAACCCCCATGCACAAGCACACTGTGAGTGACCACCCAAGTGTAAACCAGCGTAGCAGGGGTCGAGGTGTGGCATCCACACCACAAAGTGGAATGCTGCCCCTATATGTTACCAGGCAATACTAGGTGGTAGATGACTCTCATCAACCAGTGCAATACCACCACTTTGCTTCTTGGAGGCTTGAAGTGGTGGAACCAATGTTAAGTCTCCAGAGCCAAGTTCTTTTTTTTTTTTTTTTTTTTTGATTTGGTAGTTGTTGGCGCATCGGCTTCTGTGGCCATATTGCACCTCCCAAGGTTTTTGCAGTACTTTGATCCAAGCCCGAGGCGGGAATCGAACCCGCAACCTTTGGGTTGCCGGGCAGGTACTTTACCCACTCGGCTAGCCCGGTCGGCGAGCCAAGTTCTAGTAAAACCTTTCCCATCTCTTCCATCATGCAGTATGACTGATGTCTTTTGAGGTTATGATGGAGTGGTCAGGAGCGGGAGTGCAGTGGCACTCGCTCTTTGAGTAGACCGGGGTTCAAGCCCCTGACTCCTAAATACGGTCGATCTGCCAACCGGCACTGGACCAGCGTGGCAGATTATGGTCCATTTCCCTCAGCATGAATTGTTGAGGAGGCTTCCATCCTGCAGTGGGTTGATAATGGCTGAAATTCACTTTTTTTTTTTTTTTTTTTTATGTATAAGTTAAGTGCGATAGCTTCATTAATACATAGCCAAATCTAAATTAATCGAATATTTGCAAGGCAGCATCGTTTTAAGTTATATCTCATATTGTGAATACCTTCACAATATGAGATATAACTTAAAAGTGGTGGGAAGATATAACTTCCCACCACCATACAGACTGTTTCAGGGCTATTTTGTATATGGGTGGGATAATAACTCGACTATCCACTTTCCCTATTAGACTTATAAAAGCAAAAAGGTAGAGGGAAAGTAATAGTAGGAGTGGAAGAGGAAAAGAAATGGTGTAGAAAAATGAAAGGGACAGTAACTCCTTCAACTCACACCACTCAAAAACTCAAAACTCCTTGAATAGGCAACGCTTCACCAGTGGAGAAGGACTGTTGTTACCTAGTCTTGGAAACTCCGGACATCATCAGGCTCCCCCTGGTGCCATTTCAGAGCTATTTGGCCCTTCTTCGGTGGGTGGGTGGGTGATGCAATGATGGCAAAAAACGCTGAAGTATAACTCCACAATATGAGATGCCTGATGGTGTATGATGTGTTTAGACTATAAAGCGTTTAAGGCTAAAGCCTCAAGCTATGAAAAGGTCTAGATTATGTATAAGTTAAGTGCGATAGCATCATTAATACATAGCCAAATCTGAATTAACAGAATATTTGAAAGGCGGCATCGTTTTAAGTTATATCTCATATTGTGAATACCTTCACAACGAGTTGCCATGATATTGCACTACTTCGAATAAGTAACTTGGGTACCTACCCACCCACCGAAGAATGGCCAAATAGCCCTGAAACGGTGCCGCCTGAGTGGTGGTATCCATCTGAGAATAAGTAACATTGGTCTTCTCCTCAGGTGAAGCGTTACTTATTCGAAGTAGTGCAATATCATGGCAACTTGTTGTGAAGGTATTCACAATATGAGATATAACTTAAAACGATGCCACCTTGCCAATATTCTGTTAATTCAGATTTGGCTATGTATTAATGATGTTTTGGCACTTAACTTATACATTGTCTAGACTTTTTCAAAGCTTGAGGCTTTAGCCCTAAACGCTTTATAGGTTATGATGGAAATCATGGCGAGATCCAAACTTCCTTACATTTCGAGGGTTCAGCTTTAAAACAGTGTTCGCAGTTAGTACACCAGACCAAACCTATTGTAACTCTCTAGAAGGCTTCCAGATCAGCTAGTATGTAACCTTGCTGCCTCTACTCTGCCAGACAGTGACTGGAGGGAGTCGAGTAGTGTGTGGGGGGGAGGGCATTGTCGAGGTCACATTATGTCAAGGATGTGGGTATATTCTTACCATGTGTACGCCATATCTAAAAATTTCATTACTTCATACAGCATGTCCCTACTACTTTTCTTATTGAATACACCATGAATTGTCAAACTAATAGACTAAGCTTATCTCTGAAAAGATCTGAACTGCGCAAACACTTCCTACTCCATTTCACAAATATACATGGCCTCAGTTTTAATCTCAACGATGTCCATTTCCACTTGCAGTCTGCCAAACCCCATGTACTTTTTCCTACAGAATCTCAGTTATTGGTTGATTTAACCACTGCTCATCTCAGTTACCCAAATTATTCGCTGTATGATTCCTTTCATCTCAAAGGTGGTACTTGTGCATATATCCATTCCAATATTCCCTGTCAGAGATTTTGTAATTTGGAATCTCCTCTTTTCGACCTTCTCTGGCTTAAAATCTCTCAACCTCATTCTGTCAAATTCATCTGTTGTCTCTACCGTTCTGCCAACTCAGTTATTACCAACTACACTAAATTATTACAAAATCACTTAGCTCCCTGTTAGAGTTTGATAAACTTCTGGCATTTCCCTCATTGAATAACTCCTCATGTTATTCAATGAGACAGAAATAAGCAAATCTAGATGCAAAATGCTCATTCAGTTTATCAGCTACCTGAGCTTAATTATCAATAGTCAACCCATCTATGTTAAGTGGCCCAATCTGATCCATCCTTTTCCTTCTAGAGTTTACATAAGTAAAGAACTGTTTGCTGTTTTTCTTTGCATCCTTTGCCAAAGATTTCTCGTAACCTGCCTAATCTCCTTTATGACTTGACTACAGACCAGCTTATATCTTCCATAGGCTTCTGTGTCACCTGTTTAATTTATATTTACCCCATGCATTCTTCTTCATTGCCACGAGCCTCATTAATTCATCTGACATTGATTTAGGCCTATGAAAAGTATTTCTTAGTTGGAATGAAAAGCCTAGTTATTCTGCAGGCAGATATGAAGTTCTCTGAGCAGTGCAAATGGGCTACAAGAGTAGCTCATGGTGTCTTGTCAATGATATACAGGAATTTTTCTAGCAGGGATAAGGAGGTGATTATTCCCTTGTATAAGGCAATGATCAGGCCACACCTTGAGTACTGTATACAGGTCTGGAGGCCTCATTTCAAGAAGGATGTAGAGCTGCTGGAAAGAGTACAGAGAAGGGCAACAAGATTAGTGAATGAAAAAAGGGTTGCTCTTACGAAGAAAGGCTTAAGTTTTGCAAATTACAGTGTCTGGAGACTAGGCACCGGCGAGGTGATCTGATAGAGGTGTATAAAGCCTTGAATGGTTTGAGTATGCTCAATGCCGATGGGATTCTTCCTCTTGCTCAGAATAATCACCTCAGAGTACATAAATTCAAATTGAGGAAAGACAGATGTAGGATAGTTGTGCGGAAATTTGCCTTTAGCCAGCGGGTGGTTGGTTGGTGGAACAGACTTCCATCCCTTGTGGTGGAGGTTGATAGCCTAAATAAGTTTAAGGCTCAGCTGGACAGGTATTTTGAACGAACAGAGGGGTGAAGTGGAAGTGGGTTTTTTTTTTTTTTTTTTTGGCTGATGCTGCATAAGCTTGCTTTCTTGCATCAAATGCCTCTACTAATGCTAATGCTAATGATTAACATCGCGGCGAGATCCAATATTCCTTACATTTCAAGGGTACAGCTCTAAAACGGTGTTCGCAGGCCGGCCGCTAGTTATTACACAGGACTGAACCTATTGGTAACTCTCTAGGAAGCTTCCGGATCAGCTAGTGTATAACTTGCTACCTTTACTCTGCCAGATAGTGACAGGAGTGAGTCCGAGTAGTGCGTATGCGGGAAGCATTGTCAAGACCACGTTATGTCAAGGATCTGGGTATATTCTTACCACATGTACGCCATATCCAAAAATTTCATTACTTCATACAGCATGTCCCACCTACTTTTTCTTACTATTGAATACAATATGAATTGTCAAACTAATAGAGCAAGCTTATCTGTGAAAAGATCTAAACCTCCCAAGGACTTCCTAATTCATTTCACAAATATACGTGGTCTCAATTCTCATCTCAACGATGTACATTTCCACTTGCAGTCTGCCAAACCCCATGTACTTTTTCTGACAGAATCTCAGTTATCGGTTGATTCATCTACTGCTCTTCTCAGATGCCCAAATTATTCGCTGTATGATTCCTTTCGCCTCAAAGGTGGTACTTGTGCATATGTCCGTTCTGATATTCCCTGTCAGAGACTTGGCAATTTGAAATCTCCTCTCTTTGATCTTCCCTGGCTTAAAATCTCTACCTCATTGTGTCAAATTCATCTGTTGTCTCTACCGTTCTCCCAACTCCACTAATCACTTGGAGCTCTGATTTCCTCTCTTTGCAACTTGACTTTCTCCAGTCCAACTTTCCTAACATTGAAGTAATTTTCCTTGGTGATTTTAATGTTCACAACTCCAGCTGGCTTCCTCTTTCTAGTCACACCGACCCAGCAGGTCGAGATGCTGAGGCTTTTGCAATTACTAATGACCCAGCACAGATTGTTCATTTACCTACAAGAATACCGGACAATCCTAATCATACAGCCAATACGCTTGATCTTTTTCTCACAAACAACCCTTCTAAGTACACGGTCGAAGTGAGAGGTCCTTTAGGCACTTCAGATCACAACTTGGTGATTGTCTCTTCTCCAATGGAACCTTTATCTCATGGCTATTCCCAACCACATATTGTTTGGCATTACAAGAATGCAAAATGGGATGACCTGCGAGACTTCTTTTCTTCTTTTCCTTGGTCGGATTGCTGTTTCAAAACTTCTGATGTCAACGTTTGCTCAGATCGTGTCAAGTGAAATTATTCTTGCAGGAATGGAATCCCTTATCCCACACTCCACTTTAAAATCTCATCCTTTATCTAAACCTTGGTTTTCCAATAAATGTGCTAAGGCTGTCCAAGAGAAGAATGTTGCATATCGTAATTGGCTTGTTTCTAATTCTTCAGTTTCATTTTCTGCCTACACCAAAGCTCGCAACAGTTGTAAAGCAGTTATTAATCAGTCCAAACTAGAGTTTGAACAGGCTAAGAGTAGAAAACTTGCTTCTTGCCCTAATGGTAGCCGAGCATTCTGGTCTCTTGCCAAAGCTATTGGCCGCAACTTTTGCCCATCTTTGCTCCCGCCTCTGTCCAAACCAGATGGTTCTGTTGCCACTTCAGCCAAGGATAAAGCTGACCTGCTAGCATCCCATTTTTCTTCCAGCTCATGTATTAATGATCTTGGTAAAACACCTCCCACCATTCCCAACACACTCCATTCAATGCCTCCTGTGGTCTTCCGTCAAAAGGATATCAGAAGAATTTTGATGAATCCTGATGCTAAGAAAGCTCCAGGTCCTCATGGTAATTCTCCACTTGTTCTCAAAACCAGTGCTCCTGAACTTACTCCTATTCTTTGCCGCCTTTTTCCACTTTCTTATTCCAAAGGTGTTTTTCCTTCTGCTTGGAAATTTGCTCATATCCAGCCAGTTCCTAAAAAGGGTGACAAATCCCTCCCATCCAATTATCGCCCCATTGCAATTACTTCTACTCTTTCTAAAGTAATGGAGAAATCAATTAACCGCCAACTCTTAAACTACCTAGAAACCTTCCGTCTGATCAACGAACACCAGTATGGATTCCGTCAGTGTCGATCCACTGGAGATATTCTGGCTTATGTTACCCATTTATTGACTAATTCAATGGAAAGGTTCGGTGAAACACAAGTAGTTGCTCTTGACATCTCAAAGGCTTTTGATCGTGTTTGGCATAAAGGTCTTCTAAACAAGCTTCCATCTTATGGTCTGCCAACTGTTTTTAGTAATTGGTTATCCAGTTTTCTCTCTGATTGCTCACTGAGGGTGATGGTAGATGGCTCTCTGTCTTCTAACTTCTCCACTAATGCCGGTGTCCCCCAAGGTTCAGTTCTTTCCCCCACTCTTTTCCTCTTGTATATCAATGACCTTCTTCCATTGACTGGAAATCCTATCCATAGTTTTGCCGATGATAACACATTGCATTCAACTTTCCATTTTGAGAAACCTTGTCCTGCTCAATCAGCTTCAACTTCTCGAAAATCTGCTACCAATTCCTTAAATGCCAATCTTCAGGTAATTCTCCAGTGGGGCAAAGACAACTTAGTTGATTTCAACCCTTCTAAAACTCAGTCTTGTCTTATATCTCGCAAAAAGGATTCTTCTACTCCTATGCTTATCTTTAGTGACACTCCGATTTCTAGACAAAATGATATATCTCTTTTGGGGATTACCCTGACTTCTAATCTCTCTTGGCACAAGCACATTTCAAATATTGCTTCCTCTGCATCTAAAATACTTGGTTTTCTCTTTCGCTCTCGGCGTTACTTTTCTTCCAAACAGCTGCTCTCTCTATATAAATCACAAATTCGCCCTGCCATGGAATATTGTTCCCACATCTGGGGTGGTGCCCCCAAAACCTCTCTCAGGCTTCTTGATTCCATTCAGAAGAGGGCAGTTAGGTTAATTAATGATTCATCTCTAACAGAGTCTCTCCACTCGCTTTCTCATAGACGCACTGTTTCTGCTGCATGCCTCTTCTACAGATACTTCCATGGGCACTGTTCTTCTCAATTGGCTTCTATAATTCCTGCTCTCTCTTTCAAAACAGTCCGAACACGTGCTGCCACCAGCCAACATCCATTTACTGTCCAACTTCAAACCCACAGAACCAACTTTTCATCTTCCTCATTTATTTATTCAACTGCCGTTTTCTGGAACAACTTTCCTTCATACATATTTCCTGAAAATTACAATCTACAGAAGTTCGAGTCCAATGTGAACAAATATCTTCTTTCGTCTTCTTAACCTCAAACCCAAGCACGGTACTAAGTACTATAGGTTTTAATACCTCTCGTGTTTGGGGTTCACATAAAAAAAAAAAAAAAAAAAAAATATGATAACGATGAAAGTATAGTGCTTTGTTTTGTTTGTTATTTGGTTTTTAGGAGCATTAGCAACTAAGGCCATATTGCTCCGGGTGGATATGCGGTGGTCATTCCCCGACCTTTCTGGATCCTCCGTATTTGGTGGTCACGGGCTCGAACCCTGGTGTAATCAAGAAGCGTGTGGTATGCACTGCTGCTTCTGCCCACCTGGCAGAGGTGCCTGAAAGCGTAGTGCAATTTTCATTATAAATGACCTTTTAGAGAGATAAACAGCTTAGTAGTACAGCAAAATTTTCAACTTCCAAGATGGAATGAATTACAAAAAAAAAAACACAATTTTATTGATGCTCACAATACCTCCATTTATCCCTACGGATGCAAAACACGTTTCCATATCTTTTTTTTCAGTTTGCACCAGCCTGCAAAAACTTACGTAAAGTTGAATTTGCATAAGTCGAGTATTACGTAAGTCGGAGAATTCCTGTACTGTGCCACTATATAGCCACTAGTTGGTCACCATCCCTGGTAGGTGGAACCGCCCATGGACCTACTGTCGAGCAAACAAATGGGATATACATAATTCAAACGCATGCACTCAAACATTGAAGGCCATGTAGTTCTGCCTTTTATGACTGAGGAAACTTAACATCAAGTAATAAATCTACAAACGAGTGCTACTTCAAAAAAAAATAGCTAAATGTTACGTCCTAACAACAGAAATAAGATGAGACCTGCCATCACATATCAAGTAAATCAGTTTAGCGTAATTAGACACATAATCAGCAATGCACATCATCTTCGAAAGTGAATACCACCAGACTGGCATTCCACACCGTACCTGTGAACAAGCACTCCAAAAACACACACGTAGTTCAAACACTCACTCCCATCCCATTGGTTTGAAGAAATTCAGATGACCAACTAACGTTATGACTGCTGTAACCAAGAAGATCCCAGCTTGTAATTCCTCAGCTATCACCACTATCAGCCACCAGCAGGTTCACCAGGAGGGCTAAACTTCCATTGGAGCTCCCTATTTTCTCACAAATTAGCACAGTCAGATGCAGACAGTTGTCACTATCCACTACCGTAAAACACACTTAATTCCATGAACTGAACATACACACCTAAGCAAAGTCAACACACAAACAGCTGGGCATAACAGGATCATGTTATATGTGCCAACCTTTCCACACAAGGAAATGCAAGAAAAGAACCTGGTACATCTCAAGGGAGTTCCAAAATCGCATTTTGATGCAATAGATTTTGTTACAAAGAAACAGAAATTATTGCACCGCTAGGAGATGCAAGTGTTGAGTTCCAGTGCACTGCAAGATACAAGTTTCTTGCCTCGCAAGGAAATAGTAGTTATTATCTTGCAAAGAGATGCAAATATTAAAACAAAGCTTAATTCATCACAACCTTAATCAGTAAGTCACAAAGTCCACCATAACCCCTATATATACATGGCTCAGGCACTTGTCCCATTGGTCAAAAGAACTCTAGATGGCCGGGCAAGGTTTCTCAGCAATCAACACTGTCCACCACTAGCAGGCTCACCGGGAGATACCTATTGCAGCCCCTTCTTTTCTCCAAAATGCACAATTAACCCCAGGTCCTCTTCATTTTGCACTACACGTTTTTCACAGTTCATATGTTAATCTGGAATTACTGCTACCCATATGCAGTACCTTGCATTTGTCAATGTTAAACTTCAACTGCCATTTGTAAGCACATTGACCTAACTCTCCAAGACCTTGTTGCAGTAACTCACCCTGATAACTGTCATTAACCATCTGCCAACCTTTTTATCATCAGCAAACTTAGACATTAAGCCTGATATACCTTCAACAACATTAATAAATACAGAAAACAATAAGGGTCACAGCTCCACAAAGAGCAATGCCCATTGAAAACCTCTGCCCAAAATGCCACATTGCTCCAGTTAGAACAGTAGTCTTTTAGATGCAACAGATGAAAAGCCTCCCTGAAATCCAAGTATACATTATCAAAATTATTTTTTGCATCCAGTTCCTTGGTTACTGCATTATAGTATCCAATCAGATTGGTCAGACCATTCCTTAACTCAGTAGTACAGTGGTCTAGATGGTCCCAAATTACTTCTTTAACCAGTGACTCCATTACTTTCCTGGGTTAACAGGTCTGAAATTAGTCACGTCACCTTTGATCCCCCCCCTTTGTGAATTGGGATACATTCACACATCTCCAGTCCATAGGGCCACCCCTGAATCTAACAATGTTCTCATAATTATAGCTAAGGGTTAATTCTAGTTGTAGGAGTTTGCTTACATCCTTTGCCATTTCACTTAATATAACTGGATCGATTCCATCCACCCAGGTACCTTTTGTGTGTTTAGCTTCAATGATTTCTCTTCTACTTTCCTCTCAATTATCTCAAAATTAGCTCCCCATTAGAGTTTGATAAACTCCTGGCATTCCCTTCCCTAAAGAATGTGTGAATGTGAATGCAAAATACCTATTCAGCTTGTCACCAATTTGAGCAGGGTAATCAACAGTTAACTCATGGACATCAAATTGCCCAATGTGATTCAACCAATTCCTTCTATTGTTAATATAAGCATATAAGTCCTTGCTGCTTTTCTAGGCACTCTTCTCCAGACTACTTATAATCTGCCTTAACTTGCCTAACCTCCTTTGTGACTTAATTACAAACTAATTTATAACTACCATAGACTTCTGTAACATCTGATAATTTATATGCATCCCATGCACTTTTCTTCCCTGTCACTTGCTTCAATAGTTCATCTTGCTGTTGGTCCCAATCTACAGAATTTAAAAACTGTCTCAGGCCATTGTAATCTACTTTATGAAAGCAAAACCCTTACCTTTGCCCTTGATGGTAGTTACATCTTTAAGTAAATCCCACATCAATACAATATGATCACTGCCAACCAGTGGGTTTTTACCTGCAGATTCTTAATGCATGTAGAATCACTACTGATAACCGGATCAAGAGTATTGCTTCCTCTTGCTGCCTTATTCATTAAATCTACAAAGGCCTTCCTGGTGGTGTGTGAGTGACCAACCCAAAAATTCCAGTCAACATGTGGAAATAGGATGAAGTTGATGAAAAAGTGATCCAACTCCTTCAAACATGCTGGATTTGTTACTTTGAATGATGCAACAAATGAAGCTTTACATACTTCTTCCTCTATTGATGGAAAGAACAATGCAAAGAAAAGTCCAATAATTGGGAATAAATTTTTGATGATGTGCATCTTGCCTAAACCTAGAGGAAAACGCATTTTGACTACACTAAAATGTATGCAAAAAGTATACTATGGGTGAATAGGAAGCTTTGTTGAAAGATGCACATCATTTTTTTCAAACAGCCTAAATTTTAAAGTAAATTAACTGCTATTATGCACTTTCATAATTCTCTTTTAAAACATGCTCTGCCACTGAAACAGCACATGTTGACAGAATTTTTTAAAGTCTCCTTGGTAATATAGTAGTCAGTATCCCTGCCTGTCACATGGGAGAACAGGGTTCAAATCCCTGCCAGGGAGAGAAAATACATTATTTTTAGTAACACATAACTAGTAGTTCAGTAGAAGTAGTAGTGGCATGTGATGCAAGAAAGCAAGTGATGCTTATGAGCTTATGCAGAATCAGCCAAAAAAAAAAAAAAAAAAAAAAATCACACCATTCCCTCCACCAAATGCCTGTCCAGTTCCTCCATAAATTTATTCCACCTATCAACTTCCACAACGACAGATGGAAGTTAGTTCCAGCAAGTAACCACCCGCTGGCTAAAGGCAAATTTCCGCACATCTATTCTACATCTGTCCTTTCTTAATTTGAATTTATGCCCCCTTAGGTTCGTAATCTGAACAAGTGGAAGGATCCCATCAGAATTCAGCGTGCTCAACCCATTCAAGGCCTAATACACCTCAATCAGATCACCGTGCAGGTGCCTAGTCTCCAGCCACTGCAATTTGCAGAACTTAAGCCTCTCTTGGTAAGAGGATCCCTTCATTCCCCTCACCAATCTTGTTGCCCTTCTCTGTACACGCTCAAGCAAATCTGCATCCTTCCTAAAATGAGGCCTCCAGACCTGTATGCAATACTCAAGGCGTGGCCTAAACATTGCCTTATACAGAGGGACAATCACCTCCTTTTCCCTCCTAGCAAAATTCCTATATATCATTGACAAAACCGCATGACCTGCCCTGGCAGCCTGTCTGCATTGCTCAGAAAACTTCATATCTGACTGCACAATTACTCCCAGGTCTTTTTCATTTTCTACAACCTTAAGTGTAGTACCTCACAGTTGGTACGTTTTTCTGGGGTTACTTCTACCAATATGCAGTACTTTGCATTTGTCAAGGTTAAACTTCAGTTGCCACTTCTTAGCCCATCTGCCCAAATTATCTAGATCCTGTTGCAGTAGCACACTGCCATTACTGTCATTAACAACCCTGCCAACCTTTGTATCATCTGCAAACTTCGACATTAAGCCTGATATACCTTAATCAATATCATTGATAAATATACAAAACAACAGTGAACCTAACACCGAACCCTGTGGGACTCCACTAATAACATTAGTCCACGAAGAGCAGCACCCATTGATTACCACCCTCTGTCTTCTCCCACTTAACCATCCTTTTATCCATTGTAGCAACTTACCCTTAATACCATTCTGCTCCAATTTGTACAATAGTCTTTCTTGTGCAACAGTGTCAAAAGCTTTCCTGAAATCCAAATACAGTCCATTCCGCTTATTTGGGACACATCGGGACTAGTGCATTTTGGCTCGATTAAGCAGCTGCCCCAATTATCCGAAGTTTCACGTAAATAGTTAAAAATACAATGTCCCCCCCCCTTTACAATTGGTTCACTGTACAATCAAATCACATTACGACGAACTCAACATAGTAAAGTACCGTTCACTATACGATGTGCAGTAAGCGCCAGTCATTGTGATCACGTTTGTGAATTGAATTTTAATTCTATTAAACATCAATTCTAATTAGCAAAAATAGGAGGAATATTATCCACAGGCTATAAAAGCAAAGATATATAAAGCACAAATTTACCCTTTATTACCTTGCCAATTAAAAATTTAAATGATACGTGAAAATCGGAATAATTAATACGTACTGTAATATGTACATACGAACTAGTTGACATTTCTATTCACTGACATTTTTTGGTGGGGGGGGGGAGGTTAAAATTTAAAACAGTAAAAAGATAAGCAAACAATAACAAAGAACACAGCACACACAAATTGCAAGTAACACAATAAGCGCAAGTGAGAACCAAGTAACGAGTTAAAAAGCTTTAAAAATAGGAATAAAGAGAAGATCTGAAAATTAATTTTTTTATATGATTGAAGATTTCATGGAAGTGTAAACACATTTCACCATAATAATGCTCAGAATTCCAGCTGTCAGTATTATCGTAAATTCAGTAAGATTGAGTTTACTGTACGTTCATGATAGATTTCACTAACAGAAAAGCCTAATAAACAGGTGACTGCTAATTGTTTTTATTGTTTTATGGTTGTGACCTCCAGAATTTTGACCAAACCATGTGGTACCGTCGGAGACAATCGTAGGGTAATCTCCAGTTCTGCGGTCTCCTGCCCTGATTAAACAGCATGCTGTCCCAATTAAGCGAAGTAAACCCTGGCTATTTTCTCGATTGGTTTCTGTTTTTTAAGATTTGCCCCGATTAACCGGTGGCCCAAGTAACCGGAATCCACTGTATATGATATCAAAATTATTTTTTGCATCCAGTTCCTTTGTAACCACATCATAATATCCTATCAAATTTGTCAGACAAGACTTTCCCTTAACAAACCCATGCTGTGTCTGAATTATTGCTGCAGCCTTGTCTAGATGATCCTGCAATGCATCTTTAACCAGTGACTCCATTATTTTACCTGGAACAGAAGTTTAAATGGTCTGTAATTACTCGTGTCACCCTTCGATCCCCCTTTGTGAATTGGGGATACATTTGCACATCTTCAGTTCGTGGGAACCTCCCCTGAGTCCAAGGATGCGCTCATAATTATGGCTAAGGGTTTGCTTAGTTGCTTTGCCGCCTCCTTTAATATAACTGGATAGATCCCATCCACCCCAGGTGTTTTTCTTATGTTTAACTTCAACAATTTCTCCTCCACATACAAAACCATTAAGTATCCTACTATAATTTGATAACCTTCTGCCATTTTCAAACCTTAATAATTCCTCATGTGTGAATGTAGATGCAAAATACTCATTCAGTTTGTTTGCTATCTGAGCAGGATCATCAGCAGTCGAACCATCGATGTCAAGTGCACCAATCAGATTCATCCCTTTCCTTTTAGAGTTTATATAAGTAAAGAAATCCTTGCTGTTTTTCTTACCATCTTTTGCCAAGGATTTCTCGTAATCTGCCTTCGCCTGCCTAACCTCCTTTGTGATCTGATTACAGACTAGCTTATATCTGCCATAGGCTTCTGAGTTGCTTGATAATTTATATGCATCCCATGCATTTTTCTTCCCTGTTACGGGTCTCATTAGTTCATTAGATAACCATTTAGGCCTAAACCTTGAACAATATTTCTTAATAGATATGAAACTTTTAGTAGCATCCACGATTAATTCCTTGAATGCTTCCCACTTAGAATTTACTGTTGGTAACATCGTCAGTTGATCCCACTGTACAGAATTTAAAAACTTTCTGAGACTACTGTACTCACCTTTATGGAAGCAAAAACCCTTTCCTTTACCCCTGATGGTAATTAAATCTTTAAGTAAATTGCACATCAGTACACTGTGATCACTGCCACCTAGTGGTTCCTTTGTCTGCAAATTCTTAATACACGAATGATCACTGCTGATAACCAGATCAAGAGTATTACTCTCTCTGGATGCCTCTCGAACATGCTGCTGCAGAAAACAATCATCCAATAAATCAACAAAAGTCTGACTAGTGTGTGAGCGACCAACCCACAAGTTCCAGTCAATATCCAGTGGAATAGTAGTGGCTAATTGTGATAAATAAATAGCTCGAAGGTTCTAATCACTTCTTAGGCGTATAGCACTCCTTGATTTAATTGGTTTTTTTCCTCATATACGTAAATATGTTTTGTACGTAAGTCCAACTTTGGTCTTATAAATACTAAATACATCTACAGTACAGTGCAACTCACTGAGATTATAACCCTCAACAAACTTCATAGGGCTGTATGTATGGTATTGCTTAAAGCATTTTATGATTTGTAACCAAGTTAAATGAGGCTAAAAAAACACACAATGAATAACAATAAAGAATACAGTAAATTTAAAACAGTAAAAAATATAAGCAACAATTACACGCACAAATTACAACTAACACGATACATGCAAGTAAGATACGGAGTAACAAATTTACGAAACTTAAAAAATAGGAATGAAGAGAAGATTCTGAAAATTTGTTTATTATTTTTTTTATGATTGAAGATTTTGTGGAAGAGGAAACACATTTTACCATAATAATCTAAAAAACTCACAGAATTCCTGCTATCGGTATTAGCACAAATGCAATAAGACCGAGTTTACCTGTTTATAATAAATTGCACTAACAGAAAAGCCCAATAACAGGAAACTGCAAATTGTTTTTTTATTGTTTTATGGCAGTGACCTCTAGAAACATGATTTAGAAAAATATCACAAAGGCATTCAAAATTGATTCTTATAACAAAAAAAATAACAAAAACTTATAACAAAAAAAAATTGCGTGTGTGCTGAGCACACATAGCAGAAGTTAAGTGAAACTTCTTTAGAATCTTTTGAAACATTTATTATCTCAATGTTACAGTGGTTAAATATTTTACAACTGTATTACCTACAAGTTTATTACAAAGTTTTAAAGATCTCTCCTTAAATATTCATTGGAGGTGGTGTCGGTGGTCGCATGCACATATACATGCTCATACACCTTACAATGTTTGCTATTAGTCTTTGGCATGTTGAATTATAAATTTTTTTTCTTTTTTATGAAATATGGTAGAAAATAAAAAAATAAATATTTTGGTTTTAAAATCGGACTGCTAGAAGCCGAGATATAGTGATTTAAAATGTAAATGTGGCACATGCGAGTTACACTGTAGCCATGCTGTAGGGGTACTGCTACGTACGGCGCCACGTCCCTTGTACCTGGTATAGAGTAGTACCATGGTGGGTGGGCAATGAATCATTTCGTGTCACATTTTTGTGGCGATTTTTGTCAATCCACAGACACAAGTTACTCTCATGTGAAAACTGCCTGGAGTGCACTTAAAGAAGTTTCAGCTCAATAAACGGTGTTGTAAAGTGTTAGAATAGGGTTTTTTAGGAGCAGCGACTAAGGCCATATTGCTCCATTTACACTGTCTGTAAATTGGATGTGTTCAGTAGTCGATTTTCTGTTTGTGGACGAAAAACCAGAGTTTCTGGGACAATAAATGGTGAAAGTGTAGTGCATTTTAATTGATTGGACTGATTTTTTGAAAGTTGATTATATAAAGTGGCTGATTCTATCGACAACGTTAACCGGTGTCTACTTATTTCAGGGCTTACGTTTGTCTCCAACTGGACCACGTAATCCTTCCTCTCAGCCAGTAGTAGCATGTTTTGATTTTGCATCCTTTAGTTAATAGTGATTTTTGTGTTGCACTTATTTGACATAAATTTATGTAAAACTAATACAATTTCCATTATAAAAATCACCTTTTAGAGAGATAACTTAGTTATATCTTCAAATAGGCTTCTGGGATTGGGGAATATTCATATTCACAATAACTGTACAATCCTAAACCAACCGTTATTAAATAAATGTTGTATTGTATTAAGATAATAATGATACAAATGAAATAAAATAAATAGAATGAATAATATAATTACACCGAATAAAACTGATAACCTACGATAACTTCTGCAATAGAATATAAAACTTTTAAAATACAATAAAATAAACAATGAAGATAAAACACAGGATTAGCACTTTTATCGGTGATTTATTGCTTTTACCCTGTGTTTTATCTACATTGTTTATTTTATTTTATTGTATTTTAAAAGTTTTATATTCTATTGTACAGAAGTTATCTTATATTATTAGTTTTATCCAGTGTAATTATATTATTCATTCTATTTATTTTATTTCATTTGTATCATTATTATCTTAATACAACACATTTATTTAATAACAGTTGGTGTAGGACTGTACAGTTATTGTGAATAGCTTAGTTATATAACGAAAATTTCAACTTCTGAGGTCGTTGAATGAATTACCACAAAACAATGGCTATTGGGTTCACATTACAATATTTTTATAATATCATGGTGTCTCTGGAATGGATTAATAGCGTAAAGCATAGGTTCACTGTACTCAGCAGCTGATTTTGTACTTTGTGCACATGGTTCAAAACTGTTGATATA
Source organism: Mastigoproctus giganteus (assembly GCF_048544385.1). Lineage (NCBI taxonomy): Eukaryota > Metazoa > Arthropoda > Arachnida > Uropygi > Thelyphonidae > Mastigoproctus > Mastigoproctus giganteus. The sequence goes on from NC_143576.1 coordinate 133,538,517, forward strand.
CAAAATTTTTATTAATTTTGAGCTTTGTACGTATCTACGAGTTGTACATAAGTTGCTTGTATGTAAGTAGAGGAGTGCCTGTACTTTTTTTTTTAGCTAAGAAATTTTAGTTTTTAGTAAGTATATAGCTAATTTAAATCTGAAATCATATAATGGTATAGCATAACGTATATCTGGAATTATAACGCAAGGTATAACATAAAACTTGATAAGTGTAATATATATTACTGCACTTAGAAATCTATTACCTTAGTGCAGTATTGTCAATTAATTTTCATTGTTGATCAATTAAATTGTATTTAAACAGAAATCATGCCCTAGACTAGAGCAGCAAAGCAATGGGCACAAAGTAACAGGAGTGCTGTGGCTCGGGGAAGAACTGAAGGGGAGCGATTCTCCAATGCATCCCAGTCTAAAAAAATGTGCAACTTGTGAAATGTTTGAAGACTTTTTTGGAACAGCACATAATCTACTCAAGGGGTGGATCATGTGTCTTTGTGTGTGCAGAGACTGTGAAGAAATTAGATACCAGCTCAGCATTCTGATGAGTGTTTATGAGATGTTGCAGAGTAGGATAGATGCCTTCAAAGGAATTAAAATGGGGGGGGGGGGGGCATTAATCTCTCAGTTGTCCAACTCAATGCCAGAATTCACGCATGCCACTGTGTTGCCTGATGCAACACAGTGGCAATCTCCAACGACGAATGCGTTGGTCCCAAAGGTGATTATAGTCGGCAACTTTACTGTCAAGGAAATGAAAAATATGATGTGCAAGAAAGATAGGTGGAATAGAACCAGGTTATGTCTGCCAGGAGCAAAGGTAGATGTAGAGCAGATATCATCTTTGAAGGGTACAAAAGATGACATTTTTGTACAGATTGGCACTAATGATAGTAAGAGTATGAGATGAGGACTTACTTAACAAACACAGGGCAATGTTGGGGAAAAAAAAGTTTGAAAGCATCTGCAACCCTGCCCAGAGAAGATATGAGTACATATTGAGAGCCTTGCCAATCAATTTGTACCTGGAAAGAACATGCAAGGAAGGAAGTAGAATTTTTCTCAGCATGGTCTCGGTTTGTTAACAGGAGAGACTGTGTTTACAGGGATGGAATATGCTTAAATAGAAGGATTGCAAGAGTATTTGCTGATGCTATCGAGACTGTGATAGGCAGGTCAGAAAACTGCTAGCTTGGGAGGATACACAGATTAATAGATTAACAGTAGCCACAGGCACAGATGTAGGTGATTCTTGCACTGCTTCTATTGGAAAATGCAGCAGCCTGGAAAGCAAAGTGTCGGGGATTTCTGGCCCAGTGGATTGTGTAAGCATAACTAAGAGTAAGGACCAGTAAGGAATTATAATAAGCGTGCCTGTACGCTTACACGTACACTAATGCAAGCTTACACGTACACTATAAGAAGCATTGTAAACAAATCTGATGTATCTGAAGTACTTATTAAATCATCAAATGCAGACATTGTAGGGATAGCAGAGACATGGTGTCAATCGGTGGAGGGGTTATGCTTTTACTTAAGGATATTAAATCAAAGGCAGTGCATGCAGCCAATGTGGGCATTCAGTGCAATGCTGAGTCAGTTTAGTGTGATATAAGTATTGAGAAAACAAAATGAAGGGAAGAAGTGTGTTATAAGCCTAATGACTCTGATGAGAATACCAAACAGCTATACAGAGAAATAGAGTGGGCCAGTAAATCAAGATGTCTTATAATGGGGAATTTTACCTTACCAGATGTTGACAGGAAATTGTAGGTTGGTTACTCACACACTAGCAAAACTAGATTTCTTGGATGACTTTTTTTCTACAGCGGAAGCAGCATGTTAGAGAGGCAACAAGAGGAAGCAATACTCTTGAATTGATTATCAGCAGTGATTCTGCATGCATTAAGTATCTGCAGGTAAAAGGCCTACTGGGTGGCAGCGATCACAGTGTACTAATGTGGAATTTAATTAAAGATTAAATTCATTTAATTAAAGATTAAATTCATTTAATTAAAGACTACTCTCAAGGGTAAAGGAAAAGGATTATGCTTTCATAAGGTTGATTACAGTGCTCTCAGACAGTTTATAAATTCCACGCAGTGGGACCAACTGATGATATTACCAATAGCAAATATTAAATGGGAAGCATTCGCAGAAGTAATCAAAGAAGCTACTAGGCTTTTCATACTAACAAAGAAACACTGTTCTAGGATTAGACCTAAAGGGATGTCAGAGGAACTATTCAGGCAAATTGACAGGGAAGAAAAGTGCATGAGATGCATATAAATTATCAGATGATACAGAAATCTATGGTAGATATAAATTAGTCTGTAATCAAATCACAAAGGAGGTTAGGCAAGTTAAGGCAGATTATGAGAAGTCTCTGGAGAAGAATACCAAGCAAAGCAGCAAAGACTTCTATGCTTATATTAACAATAGAAGAAATTGGTAGAATCACATTGGGCAATTTGATGTCAGAGGGTTAACTGTTGATGACCCTGCTCAGATTGCTGACAAACTGAATAGATATTTTGCATCTACATTCACACATGAGGAATTCTTTACAGGATGGGATGTTAGAAGTTTATCAAGCCCCAACAGAGAGCTAAATAACTTTGTGATAACTGAAAGGAAAGTGGAAGCGAAACTGTTGAAGCTGAACATAAAAAAGACAACTGGGGTGGATTGGATCTATCCGATTAAAGGAGGTGAGCAAACATTTAGCCACAATTATGTGAGCATCCTTGGATTTGGGAGATGTCCCTATAGACTGGAGTTGTGCAAATGTGTCCCCAATTCATAAAGGAGGATCAAAAGGTGATGGGTAATTGCATACCAGTCAGCTTAATATCTGTTCCAGGTAAAAATAATGCCATCACTGGCTAAAGAAGTAATGCAGCACCATCTGGACAGGAATGCAATTATACTGCAGTCACAACATGGATTTGTTAAGGGGGCAGTCTTATCTAACCAATCTGCTTTCCTCTCTAGCCTGTCTTACTGCTGGCTGCTTCTCTTGCTGCTTGTGTTTTGATTTAATTTTGTTTTCCTGCGGGGCTGATTATTTGTTGTATTTTTCTTTCCTGCCTGATTGCAGCTGCAATCAGTTGGGTTTTTGCTAGTGCCATATAGTTCTTAGTCTAGCATTTTTAGTTGTAAATGGGTTTTGGTTCTGAGGGGTGGGATGGACCTCTCCCCGCCCTCTCAGATCCAATTGCTTTGTTGGCAATTGACATCCATTTTTTTTTTTTTTTTTTTAATGCTTACCTATGCATTATTGTTAATTCTACGTGTCTTGTTATTTGAAACAAGTTTTGTTTTTCGCAGCTTGTGGTAGCAGCTTTGCACTTGCTGGTTATGTACATATGTTTATAGATTAGATTACTTGTGCAGAGACATTTTCTCTGCATATTAATTAATTATTGTTTAATACTTAACTTATTATTTTGATCTGTTATACTTAGATTTAAATTTAGAATTGCTTTTGATTCGGTTAACTAATTTATTTGTACAGTATTTATTGGTTTTGCCTTTGGCATATCTTTGCAATGGGTGAGTTCTGTTTGTCTCTGTGTTTTGTATATATGTTTCTACATTTCTTCTGGTTGACTATTTCTGTTAATTTCTTGGTTGACTAATTTTTCAGCCAAGATTTTAATTACTTATTTTGTAAATATTGTATATTTTACTCTCTGCTTATGCAGTGTAATTTGTTAACATGTTTACTGCTATGTTTCATATCGGTGACATAAGTATTTATTATTTATCTTAATTTATTCTTTTAAGTGGCTATCTAATAGCCACTTGTACATTACCTATGTTCTTTCCTTGAGACTTTTCTTTTTCCCCTTGTCGGTGCAAGTTGGGCTTCCTTCCCGGCTAGGGGAATCTTTCTTTCAAATGTACAAGCCTTCAGGCTTCAAAATTTTACCTCTTCAAGCTCTCTCGCTTGTTAGATTTTCCAACTAGTGCTTTCCTCTTTCCTGTTTCTTCTTTTTCCTGAGAGAGTGTTTTGCTCTCATTTCTTCTTCTACTTTCTTTTCTCCTACTTTATCCTCCCTATTCATTATTTACTATAACCGGGATTCCACTTGTTGGAATCCCACTAAGTGTAATTTAGATAGTTCCTGGAGCGCCTCCACGTGGCTAGGGACGGGAGTCGGGACGCAGGTAGCTTGCTCCCTGCCTCCCGGCTGCTAAGACTCCAGGGCCGGCAAACAACAACCATCACAACACACATATATACTTACACACACACACACACACTTACACACACTTGCCGGCTATAAATAACCTACAGATGCTACAGCGGTATATAGGGGTAACCCTGGAGGCCGCAATCAATACAAGAATACCTTGTCCCTTGTCCCCTAACCAATCTGCTAAGTTACTATGATGCAGTGACCATGGTGCTGAATGCAAAAAATTATTTTTATATCATATACTTGGATTTCAGAAAAGTTTTTGATACTGTTGCACATAAAACTGCTGTATAAACTAGGGCAACGATGCATTATGGACAAGTTACTGCTATTATAAAGGGATAGTTAAGTGGAAGAATACAGAGTAGTTATCAATGAGCATTTATCTTTGTGGACTAAAGTTATCAGTGGAGTTTCCCAGTGAACCCCACTAATTCAGTTAAATGCTGGGCCCTTTGTTCTTTTCAATATTTATTAATGATACTGATGAAGGTATATCAAGCTTAATGTCAAAGTTTGCAGATGATACAAAGGTTCGCAGGGTGGTTAACAACAGTAATGATGGTATGCCACTTCAACAAAATTTAGAAAAATTAGGTCAATGGGTTGAAAAATGGCAATTGCAGTTTAACACTGACAAATGCAAAGTACATGTGGGTGGCAGTAATCTCAGAGTAACTTATCAATTGTGTGGAACTACACTCAGGGTAGTAGAAAATGAAAAAGACCTGTTGGTAAATTGTGCAGTCAGATATGAAATTCTCAGAGCCGTGCAGACGTGCTGCTTGGACAGGCTCATGAAGTTTTGCCAATGATAAACAGAAACTTTGCTAGTAAAGATAAGGTGATTATCCTTTTGTACAAGGCCACGGTTAGGCCACATCTAGGGTATTGTCTCAAGGTCTGGATATCTCCGTTTAGGAAGGATGTAGACTGCTGGAACAAGTGCAGAGAAGGGCAACTAGATTGGTGAAGAGAACAAAAGGATGCTCTTAACTAGCAAGACTTCAGTTATGCAAATTGCAATGTAGACACCAGACACCTACAGGATGATCTGATTGAGGTATTTACGATCATGAATGGATTGAGTAAGCTGAATGTGAATGTCACTTTTCCTCTTGCTAAGACTACACACGAGGGGATCATAAATTTAAGTTTAGGAAGGATGGTTGCAGGATAGATGAAGTTTGCCTTCGGCCAGTGAGTGGTTGATTGTTGGAACAGGTTTCCATCTGTTGTTGTTGTGGAAGTGGATGGTTTGAATAAATTCAACTAGACAAATTCTATTCTTGGAGGGTATGGGTGTGCAAAGTGTGTAGGGTATATATATTTTATTTATTTTTTCTGGCTGATGCTATATAAGCTTGCTTGCTTTCCTGCATCATTTGTCACTACTACTACTACATTCCTCTGTCTATAATTTGGCCTTTATATTGTTGCGGGGATGCCAGGAAAGCTGGCTGGGACCACCTAGTACAATAAATAAATAAATAAAATGTGTGTAAGTATTTACACATATGTTACATATGTGCTACCACATACAGTAATTGCATAATTTACAACTTAATCTTAATACACTGTACAATCAATGGAAAATGTACAATATTCATTTTCTTGTTAATATTATACTACATCTTCTGAATTGCATTACACTATATTATAATAGTGGAATTACATTAAATATTCAAACTTTTATTTGTTCTTTTGCTGATTTTATGAACTATCAATATAACATCCTCCCAACGTAAGGCCATTTTTCTCATTTCCTGGAAGGTTGATATAAAAAGCTTTGACTGTGTTATAAAATTGAGCAAATAGCAATAATTAAGTTATTACCTTAACACATAACTCACTAACTGCCAACTAAAAGAGAGCCTGTATTTTTAAGCTGCTAAAATAACATCAACATTGGTTTATCAACCATCATCTGACCAATGACAAATGATGGTTGATGAAATTTGTACACCTTACAAGTACATAAAGGAAGGATTCATACCTTAATCCTGTATAATATCGGTGTGTAGATACACCATAGACAACTCTTAAGAAACTACAAAGTAGTTGTTGTAGGCATCATTTGCTCTTTCTCATATTGGGCTCTGCCTTCACGATGAGTTGCCATGATATTGCACTACCTCGAATAAGTAACGCTTCATTAATAGAGAAGACTATGGTTACTTATTCTCAGTGAGTACCACCACCCAGACATGTTTCAAGGCTATTGGCCTATCATCAGTGGGTGGGCAGGTACCTTGGTATTGCAGACATGACGACCCAGTTGTGAAGATAATCACACAATATGAGAGATGCCAAAAGGTGTATATGACAATATTTAAAATAACTAAATGCGCATGGCATAATACATTAAGAGTTTAATATTTAGTTATTTTAAGAGTGCATTTAGTTATTTTAAATATTGTCATATACACCTTTTTGCATCTTTCATATTGTGTGATTATCTTCACAACTGGGTCGTCATGTCTGCAATACCAGGGTACCTGCCCACCTAGTGATGATAGGCCAATAGCCTTTAAACATGTTTGGGTGGTGGGGTACTCACTGAGAATAAGTAACAACAGTTTTCTCTATTAGTGAAGCATTACTTATTCGAGGTAGTGCAATATCATGGCAACTCGTCGTGAAGGCAGAGCACAATATGAGAAAGAGCAAATGATGCCTACAACTACTACTTTGTAGTTTCTTAAGAGTTATCTATGGTTTATCTACACACCGATATTATATAGATATTAAACTCTTAATGTATTATGCCATGTGCATTTAGTTATTTTAAAAACCTTAATCCTGATAACAACCATAATGATGATGAAATAAAAATTAATTTGTACTTTTCTTTGAATATGAGGTAGGCTTTACCTGAGGAATTACTTTCTGAAAAAGCTTTTCTTCAGCCTGTTCTGCTCGTAAATAAGATAAGAAATTGGACAACAATACATGTACAGTTTCTAGAAAACAAAGAAATATATGTAGATATATAAAAAACATAACTTTCAAAACAGTGCATAGTGAGTAATTAGAACTTACACATATATTAATACATATGTAAAAAGCATAACACACCACTAAAATCAGAAAGTTCCATTTGCTAGATCATAAAAAGTACTGACATCTTAGCATGCTTAAAATCACCAATCTGTATTTTAAATACCTACTAGCAGTACCCACTGCAAAAATTTTGCAATTGGTAGCAATTTTTCTCTATCTGTCCTAAAGAAATATAGTAAATGTTTTTTGTGAATAGGTAAGCCAGTACGCGTCAAATCCTTTCTCATTTCTTGTATCTGAGAAAACATAAATTTTCTTTCGTTTCGACATCTTTCTGATTATTAAAAATGTGTACATTACATAACAATTTCAAAATGTAGTACAGTCTTTATAAAATACTTCTTTGAAAATGATATTTTTTATATTCTTTTGCCCTTCTGGTAACCTTATCTTAACATGCTGCATTGATCTGACCAGAGACATTGCTGCATACAATTGGCCATGACTAAATACAGTGTTAGTAAGCACAATTCTGACTGTCAAAATTTTGACCTTGACTTTTATTTTTAGTCAGCCGAATAGGAAACTGCCATCTCTTAAATGAGAATGGCAAAGTTGAATCGGATGGAGTCAAATCTTCAAGTGTAAGGCTGCCTACTTTAGCACATTTGGTAAAATTTCACAATTGGTAGCAGAGTTTTTATTGCCTGATATTTTTCCGAAAATTTTTGGACAATGTCATCTCTATAAAATACTGAAAAGGGCAGAATATTAAAAAATACACTAAAATCTTAATTCTACATGCAAATAGCTGTATTCTAGCTGTACCCTTCGCAAAAATTTTGCAATTGGGAGCACGGATTTCATTGCTTGATAGTTTCCCGAAAATTTTTGGACAATTCATTGTCATCTTTATAAAATACTACTGAAAAGGCAGAACATTAAAAAGTACACTAAAAACTGGCCTTTCACTTTAAAAACTCAGTCAAACTTTCGTTATTAGTGTTTCGCTTCTTTTGTTTTCTTGAAAATGCTTTTACTACAGTACCTCTTCAGTATCCAGCAAATATCAGCCCTGATGTTGACATATCAACTCCCCTGGTACCTCATCTCCATGTGTTTAATTAGCATTAGTAGAGGCATTTGATGCAAGAAAGCAAGCTTATGCAGCATCAAACAAAAAAATAAATAAATAAATCAATAAATAAAATATAACCACTTCCACCCCTCTGTTCTTTTGAAATACCTGTCCAGCTGAGCCTTAAACTTATTTAGGTATCAACTTCCACGACAAGGGATGGAAGTCTGTTCCACCCACCAACCACCCGCTGGCTAAAGGTAAATTTCCGCACGTCTATCCTACATCTGTCTTTCCTCAATTTGAATTTATGCCCACTCACGTGATCATTCTGAGCAAGAGGAAGAATCCCATCAGCACTGAGCATGCTCAAACGATTCAAGGCTTTATACACCTCTATCAGATCACCTCGCTGGTGTCTAATCTCCAGACACTGTAATTTGAAAAATTTAAGCCTTTCTTCGTAAGCACCCCTTTGTTCCATTCACTGATCTTGTTGCCCTTCTCTGTACTCGTTCCAGCAGCTCTACATCCTTCTTGAAATGAGGCCTCCAGACCTGTATACAGTACTCTAGGTGTAGTCTGACCATTGCCTTATACAAGGGAATAATCACCTCCTTATCCCTGCTAGAAAAATTCATTGTATATCATTGACAATACTCCATGAGCTACTCTTGCAGCCCGTCTGCACTGCTCAGAGAACTTCATATCTGCCTACACAACCACCCCCAAGTCCCTTTCATTCTCTACCACTGTCAGTGTAGTACCACAGAGTTGATATGTTGCTCTGGAGATGCTGTTTCCCATGTGTAGTACTTTACATTTGTCAATGTTAAACTTCATTTGCCAGCTCTCAGCCCATCTGCTCAACCTTTCCAGATCCTGTTGCAGCAGTATAGTGTCAGTAGTGTCCTTGACAACCCTGCCAACCTCCGTATCATCTGCAAACTTGGACATTAAGCCTGATATACCATCATCAATATCATTTATAAATACAGAAAACAATAATGGACCCAAAACTGAACCCTGAGGGACTCCACTAATAACATTAGTCCATGATGAGCAGTGTCCATTGAATACCACTCACTGTCTTCTCCCCCTCAACCACCCCTTTATCCATAGCAGCAATTTGCCTCCAATGCCACACTGCTCCAATTTGTGCAGCAGTCTTCCATGTGCAACAGTATCAAAAGTCTTTCTAAGATCAAAGTATATAATATCAAAGTTATTCCCTGCATCCAGTTCTTTTGTGACTGCATCATAGCATCCAATCAAATTGGTCAGGCAAGACTTCCCCTTAATAAAACCATGCTGTGTCCGAGCTATACCTGAAGTCTTCTCTAGATGACCTTGCAATGCTTCTTTAACCAGTGCCTCCATTAATTTTCCGGGAACAGAAGTTAAACTCACAGGTCTATAATTACTTGCATCAGCCTTTGATCCTCCTTTGTGAATTGGGGTCACATTTGCACATCTCCAGTCCATGGGTAGCTCCACTGAGTCCAAGAAAGCTCTCATAATTATGGCTAAGGGTTTGCTTACTTCCTTAGCTGCCTCCTTTAATATAACTGGATAGATCCAATCCACCCCAGGTGCCTTTCTTGTATTTATCTTCAACAATTTCTCCTCCACTTTACTCTCAGTTATTACAAGATTCTCTAGCTTACTGCCAGAGTTGAATAAACCTCTGGCATTCCCCTCGCTCAATAACTCCTCATGTGTGAATGTCGATGCAAAATATTCATTTAGTTTGTTAGCTACCTGAGCAGGATCATCAACAGTTGACCCATCGATATCAAGTGGACCAATCTGATTCATCCCCTTCCTTCTAGAGTTTACATAAGTAAAGAACTGTTTCCTGTGTTTCTTTGCATCCCTTGCCAAAGATTTCTCGTAATCTGCCTTCGCCTGCCTAACCTCCTTTGTAACTTGGTTACAGATCAATTTGTATCTATCATAGGCTTCTGTGTCACGTGTTAATTTGTATGTATCCCATGCATTTTTCTTCTCTACCATATGTCTCATTAGTTCATCTGACATCCATTTAGGCCTAAACCTTGAACAATATTTCTTAGTTGGTATGTAAAGCCTAGTAGCTTCCAAGATAAGTTCTTTGAATGCTTGCCATTTTTAATTTGCTGTTGGTAACATCAATAGTTGGTCCCACTGTATAGAATTTAATACTGTCTCAGTCCATCGTAGTTGCCTTTACGAAAGCAATAACTTCCCTTTACTCCTAATGGTAGTTACCTCTTTGAGTAAATCCCACTTCAGCACACTGTGATCACTAGCTCCTAGTGGTTCATTTATCTGCAGATTCTTAATGCATGAAGAATCACTACTGATAATCAAATCAAGAGTATTACTCCCTCTAGTTGCCTCCCGTACATGCTGATGTAGAAAACAATCATCCAATAAATCCACAAAAGCCTTGGTAGTGTGAGTGAGCAGCCCCCAAATTTCAGTCAATATCTGGGAAATTAAAATCCCCCATTATAAGACTCTCTGTTTTACTGGCCCACTCTATTTCCCTGTACAGTTTCTTATTATACTCATCAGAGTCATTAGGCCTACAGCACACTCCTGCTCTCAATTTTGATCTCCCAATGATTATGTCACACCAAACTGACTCGACACTGCACTGTCCAGCGATGTCGACTGGCTTCACTTCCTTGGATTTTATGTATTTCTTAACTAATAGCATAACCCCTCCTCCCTTCCTATCCTGTCTATCCTTTCTGTAGACATTGTACTCCCCAAATTCCAGTTCCACACTCCTTATATCTGTGTGACACCACGTCTCTGAAATCCCAACAATATCTGCCTTTGATGTTTTGAGCAATACCTCAAATTCATCAAATTTATTTAATAAACTCCTAGCATTGGCGTACACGCAAGTATACATGCACCTGTTCTTAGCTACCCTAACACAACCCATATGTTTACTTATACCCCAATGATTCCCAGCAGTCTCTGAAATATCCTGCATCTTATTTTCCAGGCTGCTGCTCATTCCAATAGAAGCAGTGCAAGAATTGCTTTCACCTCTGCCAATGGCTACTGTTAATCTATTAGTCCTTGTACCTCCCCCAATCTAGCAGTTTTTCTTTTTACTTTTCCATCTAACACTGCCTCGATAGCATCAGCAAACATTCTTGCACCCTTTCTATTTAAGTGTATCCCATCCCTGTAGAAACAGTCTCTCCTGTTAACAAGTACAGACCAGGCTGAAAAAAATTCTACACCTTGAGCCTTGCACAATCTTTCCAGGGCCGAATTGATCGACAGGGCTCTCATCATATACTCCCTCCTATCGTGTCTGGGCAGAATTGCAGACACTTTCAAATTCAACCCTAATTCACGGCTTTTTTTCAACAGTGACCTGTACTTGTTAAGTAATTCCGCCGGTCTCCTACTCTTAATATCATTTGTGCCAACGTGTACAACTATATCGCGTTTTGTGCCCTTAAAAGATGATATCCGCTCTACGTCATCAATCTTGGCCCCTGGCAGACATACCCTGGTCCTGTTCCACCTATCCTTTTTACAAAGCATGTTTCCCGTTTCCCTGACAATAGAGTCACCAACAACTACTAGTTCCTTTGGGACCAGCGCATTCTGCCTTGGGGGCTGCCGCTGTGTTGCATGATGACTAAGTGCAAGCTCTGGCATTGGTGTGGGCAGCTGAGAGCTTGATGGGCCCCTCACTTTTAACCTTTCGAGGGCATCCACCCTGTCCTTCAAGCTCTCATATAGGCCCATAACAACGCTGAGTTGTCGCCTGATTTCCTTACACTCCTTGCATCGCGCGCACACAAAGACATCCCCCATGGCAGTATCATGTCCAGTACCCGACTGTCCACAAACATCAAGCAAGTAGTGCATTTTAAAATGCTGTGATTCTGAGGGCAACTGCCCCCTTCAGTTCTCCCCTGGGCCACAGCACTCCCATTAGCTTGAGCTTTTTGCTTTGCTGCTCTGGTCTGAGTCATGATTTCGATTTAATTTCAATAAAATTTCAATTTCAGTACAAAATTAGAACCCTAAACTTGTATCCCAACACAGTTATAATGCTATATTTATGTTTCGGTATCGAGTGTTATCTACGAAATCCCTTTATATAACTTCCGTATCAAGTTAAGTATTAATTATTTATTTTTACTAATTATTTATGTTACGTAATCTAAGTCGTTATATGTATAGTTCAAAGTACAATTTAATTGACAATGAAGTTCAACAAGATTAATAGATTTACTGATTAATTGACAATATTATGTACTATACTATACTAAGCTTATGCTATCTAGTTCGAGATATTTTGTATTGCATAACATTGGCGGCAATTTGCGAACGTTAAACACATGGATTTGATACCCTTACCGATACTAAGTAATACCTACAAAATCTCTATCTAAGTTACTTTAAACTAAGTATCGTAAATAGGAATATAAAGCTACTCTAGAAAATAAGTTAATATGCCAATTTAAGATAATAAAACAGAAAATAAATCAGAAAAAAACTTCTCTGTTCCAGGAGCGGCAAAAAGCTACGTCCGCACAGGCTACTCTCGTTCTCTAATGTCCTGTTTAAACCTCTCACCCTGTTCTTCACTTACACTTCCAAATGCGTAAGTGTAAAAATGTACCATGACAATCATGTTGTGACAACTTCTTGAAGTTCGCCAACATATTTTCAACTGTAGTCTGGTAGTCCTGATCTTTACTGTTCTCTAAAAAATTCTCAACCACAGATCTGAAACTAATGCATACCTGAATTTCTCTTTTAAATTCAGGTATGCATTAGTTACTACATTTATACTATGTTTTTTTAAATTGTACTACATTTTTTTAAATTCGATCCCTCATTAGTACATGAATTTAAAGTTTTCTCTAGCTGTTATAAAGAAATGTAGTGCATGTTTGTGTTTCGTCGTAAGCAAGTAAGCCAGTACGTGTTGAATCCTTATGTCATAAGCAGGTAAACGAGTACACGTTGAATTTGTCATTTCTTGTATCTGAGGAAACATAAATTTTCTTTGATTTTACCATTTCAGTCCAATCCTGAATACATTTGCAGCAACAAGAAAAAGTGTGTATCTTCTTCGCCTGAATTGGTGGAAAGGTAGGTTCAACACGGCCAACCATAGTAGCATCATGGAGGCGGACACGTCTTCCTGACCATGACATAATTCTAAATCCTTAAATTATTACTCACCTTAAAAAATAAAAAACAAATAAACTAGAAGTTGATAAGTTGATAAGGATAACGATAAAATGTTGATAAGGATAACGACACCATGAGAGTAGCTCATGGTGTCTTGTCAATGACTTCTGAAAGTTTTAAATGGATTAAACGTAACAAATGGCAATGAGTGTATGAGCTCGCATATGCAACATGAGGGCATATAGTGAGTAAGCAGTGCAATGGAATAATGATTAATTCTTTCATTTAAGGTAGGCAATTTCGTAATTGGTAGCAGAGTTTTATTATTATTTTTTTTTTTCATAACAAAAGATACGATTGTGTGAATGTGCAAATTGTTAATCAGAAAAAAATGCCTTATTAACTTAGATAAGGCATTTTTTTAATGTTTGTTTAACTGTTTACATCTTCCTGTGGCTCCATCTATGAGGTGAATGTTGAACTATTCTCGTTTGTACTACAAAATTGGCCTGTTCTGTAAAATAAAACTATTCAGAATTTTTAAATTTTAACAACTTTGTGTACACCTAGGAAGAAATAGTCTCAATTTGAGACCACTTCCAGCCTATCATTCACACTAACTGTTGAAAGAAAACACCTTTGGTATTAAATATATAGATAACAGTTACATTAGCATGATTTTTGTAGCATTTATTTTTTCCAAAAAAAAAAAAAAAAGATTGATAAATAAAATTACACCAAAAAACGAGCAGACAATTAAAAGTACTGTTACATTACTGATTTTATATTTATTCATGTTTTAAACTGATTTTCATAGTTCCATCTTCATAATAGGGTGATACCATACCAAGTGGATCATGTTTTTTGTTTTTTTATAAGAAGACCAATGCTAAAGCTATTATTTATGCTTATCATAGCAATTAACATCAAATAAAATAGAAAAGTAATCACCATTAGAGCAGATAAAGTGCAAACCAACTTTTGAAATTCAATGAATTTCAAAAAAATCATCATACAAGGAAAGAAATTAACAATGTTAATAACATTGGCTTTTAAATACACACAATACTAACAAAATAGATGTGCGGAAATTTGCCTTTGGCCAGCGGGTGGTTGGTTGGTGGAACCGACTTCCATCACTTGTTATTGAAGTTGATAGCTTAAACAAATTTAAGGCTCAACTGGACAGGTATTTCGAGCGAACAGAGGGGTGAAATGGGAGTGGTTTTTTTTTTTTTTTTTTTTTGGCTGATGCTGAATAAGCTTGCTTTCTTGCATCATATGCCTCTACTAATGCTAATATCACCTGATGTTGCTAAATAGAGTTTAGGTTGTACTGCTAAGATAATTAAGACCATTGCATTAACTATAGAATTTTCAAAAACAACAGACAAAATAGCTCAACAAACATCTTAACTTCTCCCAGATCCAAGTAATCCCAGATCAACTCTGTGGTACCACAGTGACAGTGGTAGAGAATGAAAAGGACCTGGGGGGGTAATTGTGCAGGCAGGTATGAAGTTTTCTGAGCAGTGCAGACGGTCTACAAGAGTAGCTCATGGTGTCTTGTCAATGATATACAGGAATTTTTCTAGCAGGGATAAGAAGGTGATTATCCCCTTGTATAAGGCAATGGTCAGGCCACACCTTGAGTACTGTATACAGGTCTGGAGGCCTCATTTTAGGAAGGATGTAGAGCTGCTGGTGCAAGTGCAGGAGAGAAGGGCAACAAGATTAGTGAATGGAACAAAGGGTTGCTCTTACGAAGAAAAGCTTTAGTTTTGCAAATTACAGTGTCTGGAGACTAGGCACCTGTGAGGTGATCTGAATGAGGTCTATAAAGCCTTGAATGGTTTGAGCATGCTCAATGCTGATGGGATTCTTCCTCTTGCTTAGAATAATCATCTGAGAGAGCATAAATTCAAATTGAGGAAAGATAGTTGTAGGATAGATGTACAGAAATTCGCCTTTAGCCAGCATGTGGTTGATTGCTGAAACAAACCTCCATCTGTCGTTGTAGAAGTTAATAGCTTAAGTTGGAGCCTTGCCCTACTGTAATCTCAGCCAGTTCCTTTTATAATAAATGCTTCTCTAAGTGATTATATAATTTCTTTTACATCAGTTGGCACCTTATTACCCAGTTTCAGGCTTGTATGTTGTTGTTGTTGTTAAGTTTAATGACACATAGGCTGTGAGGGCCATATTGTGTCTTTCTAATGGTGAATATGAAATAATAACTATATTTTTTGATATATTCCTATCAGATTTAGGAAAGTAAAGTTCTTTTTTTATTAGGATCATCTCCCAGAATCTGCAATAAATTTATTGATGACTGTGTATTAGCAATTGATTTAAAGGTGTTTAAGCGGATATTTTGAAAGTCTATTAGTTAATAGATAGATAATAGTGGGTAAGATGAGTATGCCCAATCCTTAGCCTTCCTAAAATTGTTTCTTCTCATCTGCTTTTTGGGAAGCTGGAGAGCCACAGACTTGGTTCTGGTTTTATTTGATATAATTTGTTTGCTGGATAACCTCTCCATGTTAGTGACCAGCTATTGTAACATTCTTTATGGATATGTTTATAATCGGTATATGGTGTTTGAAAAGTCTGCAAAAGAGTAGTACAGTAGGGCCTCGACTTACAATAACATCGACATCCGATATTCTAAGGAACCGATATACCTTCCAAACAATCGTTTATTTTAAGGACCAATGATATTTGCAGTTACCGATTGCTTTCCGATATAGCTAGAATGATACATGAATGAAAATTTTCAGACACGTGGCACACGGAACATCACTCGTACGATTGTTCTCAACCAATTAGCATCTTTTTTTTATTGTTCAACGTTATTATTCAACATGTGGTGCACGGAATATCACTCGTACAATTGTTACAAATCTATGATGATCCATCATAGATCTGAAACTTAAAGCTCCCTCAACCAGTGGCAGTGCTGTGTGCTTTGAAGACTTTAAAGTCAGCAGAGGCTGGTTTGAGTGCTTCAAAAAAAGGGCGAATATCAAAAGTGTTGAAAGGCATCCAGTGCTGATAAAAAAGCAGCTGAGACCTTTAAAATTGAATTCCAAGAGTTTGTTGATCAGGAGGGTATCTTTAACATTGACGAAACCGGTTTCTTCTGGAAGCGAATGCCCAGGAGAACGTACGTCACTGAGGATGAGCTAGTTTACCTGGGCATAAGCCTATGAAAGATAGGCTCACTCTCCTGTTGGGTGCCAATGCCTCTTGAGATTTTAAGCTGAAGCCTTAGATTGTGTATCACTCCAGCACCCCCAGAGTATTTAAACAACAAAAGTTCGACAAAGGCATGATGGGAATTTTTGACGCAGTAATAAGAAGGCATGGGTTACAAAATGTCTTCAATGAATGGAAGCTTGAAGTTTTCTCTCCTTCAGAAGAGTTATCTTGAGAAAAATAAGCTTCCTGTGAAGGCACTGCTTCTGCTGGATAATGTGCCAGGCCATGATCCGAAACTTCTTCAATCTCTTGAGGCACAATTTGACTTTGTTCGAGTCAAATTTTTGTCACCCAACACCACTCCTCTTCTTCATCCAAGCATCAGCCAGTGATTGCACACTTCAAAATCTTCAACATGAAAATGTTCGCAAGTTGCTTTGCAGCAACCTCTGGTGAAAATTCTGTCACCCTCAAATATTTTTGGAGGTTGAAATATCTGCCTTGAAAAATATCTGGCCTTTAATTATTCATAACATTGATGGATTTGAAGATGATGATGGTGCTTTGACAAATGATATTGTTACTCTTGGAAAATCAATGGGTCTGGAGGTTGGCAAAGAGGATGTAGAGGACCTTATTGGCTTTCATGGGCATGAGCTAAAAGCAGAGGAGCTACAAGAATTGGAGAAAATTATGGAAAGTACACTGCAGAAAAAGAAAAAGACACCAAAAAGTGTCAGCTGAAGACTGTCATTTCTTGTTGGGAGTGTTTAAGAGAAATGGTAAAAAAACACCCTGATGTTGAAAACACTGAACTCATGCAAAATGGAAAACGAAGTCATTTCTTACGTCAGGAAGCTACAAAAAAAGTCATAAAAAACAGTCCACTTTGGACAGTTTCTTTGCAGTAGTAACAAAAGACTGAAAAGACTCTTGATATAGTCGTCCCACCACCACCACTACACCACCATTGATTTCATCAGCGCAGCACTTCAAGTCTAAAGTAAATGCTAATTTATTGTTTTTTTTTTTTTATTTTAAGATGTTTTATGACTATTTATTAAATAATCTTTATAAAACACTAATTTTTAATGTAAAAATTATGTATAACATGAAAGAAATACCTATTTTATGTGTTGTTCGGGAACAAATTATAGGAAATCAATGTATTATTGGTATCAACTTACAATATTTTCAACATACAATGGTTTTGCGGAACAAATTACCATCGGATGTTAGGTCCCACAGTATCTGGTTGTTTGGCTGCAAGATCTGTTCTTTCATTTCCTGTTATTCCGCAATATCCTGGAATTCAGCAAAACGTCACAGTTTGGTTTGGCTCATTACAAGCAAGTAATTTAGAATGGATTTGTTTTATTACAGGGTGAGAGGAGTTAGTATTACTATTTATGGCAGAGACAGCACTGAGCGAATCAGTGTATATTAAGGCAGATGCAATTAGAAGTTGAGTAAAGTGATCTAGAGTCAAGTATATATAGTATAAAGTTCAGCAGTAAAGATACTGCATTCTACAGGTAATGAGACAGAAGTGGTGAATAACAGGAAGATTGCCGCAGCAGCACCTACTTGAGTCTCAGTTTTTGATCCATCTGTATAGAGCTTACAGGCATGTCCATTAGAAGCAGAGCGAGTTTCATGTAACTGTGTGATATTGAAGGAAGACAAGGTGGATCGGGCGGTGTCATGTCCTGATATATATATTACTGATTTCTATGTTCCACGTTTGAGTTAGTTTTTTAAGTCTAAGTGCAGCAGGTGTTTTCATTTGGTTTACTACTGTAATATGACTCCCATTCAGTATTGTAAAAGTATCTCCAACTAGGGCAAAAGGGAAGACTGCGGATTTTTGCGGCATACATCAAAAGTAATGTTTTCCTCCGAAAATGTACGGGAGGTTCTAGGGTGGATCTGTTTTTAACAGAAGCCATATTGGTGATTAGAAAGATTTGGGAGTCTAGAATCCAGGTGAGCCTCTTATGCACCATCCTTTCGAAGATCTTGCCCAAACAGCTTGCTGGATGGTATTTAATTGCTCTAAAGTATTCTTTCTCACAGAGTCATACACTGGAGAACCGTAATCCAAATAGGACCTGATGAGAGTGCTATAAAGATGGATAAGGGTGTCAATCAGCACCCCAAGACATGGATGACACACCGAAGGATATTCAATTTCTTCAAGCGTATGGTTCAAAGATAGGCCACATGTGCTTGAAAGTTCAGTTTTCTATCTAGTATCAGTCCAAGAAAATGGACAGTGTTAGCAAGAGGAACTGGCATATTTTTTCTTTAGCTCAGAATCAGGATGAAGTGATCATAGTTTTCAGAAATGAGTGGTTGGGGATTTCTGTTCAGCAAGATAGTATCCACTGCATAAAGTCCAGGATTCGATTCTGTTTAGAGTAATTTGTAATTGTCTTTCAATAGTATTCATATTTTGTGATTGGCAGGATATGGTGAGGTCATCTGCATACATGTATACTTCAATAGTTTTTGGAAGATCTTCCAATATATTGTTGACCCTAATTGCAAATTGGGTTAGACTCAGTGTCGAACCCTGTGGGACACCCTCTTCTTGAATGTGAGATGCTAATAGGAAGTTTTGATATCTGACTTGAAATGTACGTAACTTTAAAAAGTTCCAAACGATTTGAGGGAAAGAGCCTCTCAGCATTAACTGATGCATATTTTTGATAATACCATGAAGCCATGTGGTGTCAAATGCTTTCTGAATATCCAGGTTGACCATCACTAGATGTTTTCTCCTGATGAAGGCGTTACATATGTTGGATTCAATTTTGACATGTAGATCTAGGGTGGATCTGTTTTTAACAGAAGCCATATTGGTGATCAGAAAGATTTGGGAGTCTAGAATCCAGGTGAGTCAATTATGCACCATCCTTTCGAAGCTCTTGCCCAAACAGCTTGTCAAGGATATGGGTCTGTAATTCTGAGCTAGAGAGGTATTTTTGCCCGGTTTTGGTATAGCACAAATATACAAATGCCACCATGAGCAAGGATATATGTTTTCTGAGAAGATCCGGTTATAAAATAGCAATAGTCTGTAGAGATCAGCTTCACCCAGATGTTTAAACACACTGTAGTGAATGGCGTCGGGTTCTGCTGCACTATTTGGAGATTTGCACAAGGATTCCTTGAGCTCAGCTAGAGTAAAGGGCTGGTATATGGAAGTGTTAGTTGAAAAATTTAATTTTTGACGTTCTTTGTTAGTTTTAATAGCCACATAAGAAGTGGAAATATTATAGAAAGATTCTGCTAAAGCATTTGCTGATGCATATTTCAGTAGAAGAGGATAGGTCCTGCCCATTCCAATGTATTATTGGAGACTGTAACAGTAGAAATTTTCCATTGAGAGCTTGTATTTTTTTTCCAGATAATTCGAGTGTCGGTGTTTTCGTTAATAGTTGAGGCGAAGTTAATCCAGGAGTCATGTCTTGCTTTGACTCTCAGTTTTTTGAAAACAATAAGATTGGCAGTAGTGGGGAATTTGCAAAACTGGTTCCAAGCATGGTTTTTTTTTTTTTTTTTCCGCTTTGGAGAGCAATCTTTGTTCCACCACTGGTTTTGGTGTACCCACTTGTACTGGTTGGATTTTGGAATGGAAATTTTGGCTGCTGATAATATATGGCTGGTAATGTGATCAGTTACGTCATTAATATGTTGTTGCCGTACATACTGGTTGTCGAGTAGGACAGAAGTGGAATATTTTTCCCAGTCTACTTTGTGAAAATTCCAAGAATTATAGCCTTTAGGACATGACACGATCTGTGTTTGAATTGAACTGATGATTGAACTGGTCTCTGTGGAATGGATCATTCATCACTAACCATTCCATGCTTGTAAAAAGAGATGCTGAACAGATGGATAAGTCTATGGCTGATGTAGTCCCTGCAGGTAGTTGAACATGAGTTGGAGAGCCAGAGTTTAATATAGTGAGATTATGGTTATCCAGTTATGATTAAATTAATTGGCTCCTGCTATTCATGGTGGAAGATCCCCACAATGGATGGTGTCCATTTAAATCACCGAGTAAACATACAGGAGGTGGCAGTTGTGTGATAAGCTTATCAAGTTGGTGGGATATAAATGGATGCAAGGGTTAACAATATTTCCATTGCCATCTGAACTGTTACAACTTTCAAGGAGGTTTGTAGTTGGAGACGTCTTGATGGTATGGTATGGTATGGTATTTTTTACAAGAATAGCTACCTACCCCTCCAGGAGCAGAAGTGCCAGAATCCCTGTCTGGCCTAAACACAGTATAATTTTTGATTGTGAAAGAAACTTGTGGTGATAAAAAGGCTTCCCGTAAGCATACACCTACTGCATTGGTTTGTATGAGTAAATCATTCAGGTCATCTATATTACTTCATAATACTCTACAGTTGCATTGTAGGAATTTGTTCATTGTTTGGGATTAATTCAGGAAGATTGATCTGCTTGTTTTTTCTGAGAAGGTTTCTGTCTGTTTAGTTCTGATTTTTCATTTTTGGAAAAAATGGGCGGCCTGTATCCATAGTATCATTACCATGTAATTCTAGTACTGAGTCATCATCCTCTGAACCTCAATTTCCACGTTGATATTTCGTGGTTTCACTTTCTTCTGATTTTCAACAGTAGCTGATTTTGTTATTTTGAGCAAGGTTGAGATAGCATCAGTTGGGATACTGATCAGCGTGTTGCTGAATTCATTTACCATAGGTTTCCTATTGTGTATTAGTTTTGACCCAGGTGGCAAAGGAAATATTGGGTTTTATGAAGACATCTGTTTGAGTTGCAGCTGAGTGGCTGTTTTTGGTGACCACTGCATATGATCGGCTAGGTTAGCAGTATATGCTTTCTTGCTTCAGGGTATGTGGCTTTGTGCTCCACTTTATATGTCTGGATTTTTTTTTTCTGTTTTCCAAAGGTCACACACTTTGGAAAATGCAGGATGGCTTCCTTTAGAGTTTGGGAAAGTAAGACTGAAAGCTGTACAATCTCCTTGGAGCCACAAATAAGACAGACAGCATCGGCTCAGCATGCTCTCTGTGCATGGCCGTACTTCTAGCACTTAAGATTGGGAATGGGATTAGGGATGCAAGGCCAAATCTTGCAGTTTAAGTAACCTGCTTTAACAGAAGATGGAAGATTTGGAGTACTGAATGTCAAAATAATGGACCTGGTTGGTAGTAGCTTCCGTCTTTTTTGATCATGATTCTCCGAACGTGTCACCTATTGTTCTCTTGTACTATTTCTTCTTCGGAGACATTTAGTAGGTCCTATTCAATGATAATGCTTTAGTATGTTCAGAGTGTTATGGGGCATAACTAACATTGGAATATTGTTAAATGTCGTTAATTTTAACAATTTTTCAGAATGTGATGTTTTTGAAGTTTCAATTAGATGCGTCACCATTTTAGGGGATCCAACAATCGATTATAAACATTTCTATATTAGAAAAAGATAGCTTACCAACAGGTTGTGCAGATAGTGAATACATTATGAGAAATGCTAGCATGTCTGTAGTCTCTTTGGATGATTGAAGTCGTGCTCTGAGACAGTGTTAACAGGTCTGGAGCTTGTGGGCTCTAGCGGTGGATATGCATCGCAATCCATCACTGCTCCTTTTTTTTCCTGGAAGAGGGAATTCCTGCTCCCAGGTTACTGGTCCTGGAGGCAGGAGCGGTGCCAACCAGTGACCAAACGTTCAGTAGGAGAGGAGAGCAGTTTGTTGCCAGCGATAGCAGTAATGCTGCAAGCGAGATTAGCAGTAATGCTGCAAGCGGTGATGTTGCTTAGCAAAGGAAGAAGTAATGTTGCGAGCGGTGGAGGGTTTATTAAAGCACTAGTACTCGCCCTAGGAAAAATGCTAGAAAATTGCACTAGTTTGTTTGTTGTTTGGTTTTTAGGAGCATTAGCAACTAAGGCCATATTCCTCCGGGAATGTGCGGTGGTCATTCCTCACCTTTCCGCATCCTCCGTATTTGGTGGTGACGGGCTCGAACCCCGGTCTAATCAAGAAGTGTGTGCTACGCACTGTTGCTCCTTCCCACCTGGATATGAAGGCGCCCATCGCACTAGTAAGATTGCTTGGGAACTATTGCGTGGAACTCAGGACCGTTTCAGGCTTGCTTTTGACTGTAAATATCAATGAGAAGTATCTATTCAACTCATCTGCCTTTTCTGTGAACTTTCCATTTACCTTCCACTCAATTAAGGGACCCATAATAACTGCAATGCAACAACATGGGGGAGACTGCGACGGGGGAGAACTGGGGGGACGATTCTACAACGCCTCACAGCCTAAAAAAATGTGCAACTTGTCACACGTTTGCCGAAATCTCTAGAACAGAACATGATATTGCCATGGGGGATGTCTTTGTGTGTGCGCAATGTAAGGAGTGTAAGGAAATCAGGCGAAAACTCAGCGTTGTTATGGGCCTATATGAGAGCTTGAAGGACAGGATAGATGCCCTCGAAGGATCTAAATTCAGGGGCCCATCAAGCTCTCAGCTGCCCACATCAACGCCAGAGCTTGCACTTGATCATTATGCAACACAGCGGCAACCCCCAAGGCAGAATGCGCTGGTCCCACAGGAACTAGTAGTTGTTGGTGACTCTATTATCAGGGAAACGGGGAACATGCTTTGTAAAAAGGACCAGGGTATGTCTGCCAGGGACAAAAGTTGATGACGTAGAACGGATATCATCTTTTAAAGGCACAAAAGGTGATATAGTTGTACACGTTGGCACTAAAGATATTAAGAGTAGGAGACTGGCAGAATTACTTAACAAGTACAGGGCACTGTTGAAAAAAAGCCGGGAATTAGGGTTGAATTTGAAAGTGTCTGCAATTCTGCTCAACACGATAGAAGGGAGTATATGATGAGAGCCTTGTCGATCAATTCAGCCCTGGAAAGATTGTGCACGGCTTAAGGGGTAGAATTTTTTTCAGCCTGGTCTGTACTTGTTAACAGGAGAGACTGCTTCTACAGGGATGGGATACACTTAAATAGAAAGGGTGCAAGAATATTTGCTGATGCTATCGAGGCAGTGTTAGGTGGTTCAGAAAACTGCTAGCTTTCCATGGCAGTATCACGTCCCGTACCTGACTGCTCCACAAACATCAAGCAAACAGTGCATTTTAAAGGCTGTGATTCAGAGGGCAACTGCCCCCCTCAGTTCTCCCCTGAGCCACAGCACTTCCATTAGCTTGAGCCTTTTGCTTTGCTACTCTGAGTCATGATTTCGATTTAATTTCAATAAAATTTCAATTTCAGTACAAAATTAAAACCCTAAACTTGTATCCCAACACAGTTATAATGCTATATTTATGTTTCGGTATTGAGTGTTATCTACGAAATCCCTTTATATAACTTCCGTATCAAGTTAAGTATTAATTATTTATTTTTGCTAATTATTTATGTTACGTAATATAAGTCGTTATATGTATATAGTTAAAAGTACAATTTAATTGACAATGAAGTTCAACAAGATTAATAGATCTACTGATTAATTGACAATGTTATATTATGTACAATACTATACTAAGCTTATGCTATCTAGTTCGAGATATTTTGTATCACGTAACAATGGCGGCAATTTACGAACGGTAAATCTACGGAGACTTAAGTATCGATTAACTTCCAAATCTCGCTGTCTCAATTCAGAATAAACTAAGGATCCTGACTAGCTACTTACAGAAAATAATTTGATATAACAATTGGTTAATAAATCGGCTAAATATGGTTAAAAAAAAAAAACCTCTCGTTCAACGGAGCTGCAACTTGTAACACGTGGATTTGATACCCTTACTGATACTAAGTAATACCTACAAAATCTCTATTTAAGTTAAACTTTAAACTAAGTATCGTAACTAGGAATATAAAGCTACTCTAGAAAATACGTTAATATGCCAATTTAAGCTAATAAAACAGAAACAAAATTTAAGCTAATAAAATCAGAAAAAATTTCTCTGTTCCAAGAGTGGCAATAAGCTACGTCCGCACAGACTACTCTCGTTCTCTCATCCAACTCTGCCAACCTTTGTATCATCTGCAAACTTCAACATTAAGGCTGATATACCTTAATCAATATCATTGATAAATATATAAAACAACAGTGGACCCAACACCGAACCCTGTGGGACTCCACTAATAACATTAGTCCACGAAGAGCAGCACCTATTGATTACCACCCTCTGTCTTCTCCCACTTAACCATCCTTTTATCCATTGTAACAACTTACCGTTCTCTCATTCTCTCAATTATTAAGGTTTGAAAATGGCAGAAGGTTATCAAATTATAGCAGGATACTTAATGATTTTGTAATAACTGAGAGCAAAGTGGAGGAGAAATTGTTGAAGTTAAACATAAGAAAAGACTTGGGGTGGACGGGATCTATCCAGTTACATTAAATGAGGCGGCAAAGCAACTAAGCAAACTCCCATAATTATTAGAGAATCCTTGGACTCAGGGGA
Organism: Mastigoproctus giganteus; assembly: GCF_048544385.1. Taxonomy (NCBI): domain Eukaryota; kingdom Metazoa; phylum Arthropoda; class Arachnida; order Uropygi; family Thelyphonidae; genus Mastigoproctus; species Mastigoproctus giganteus. Next base: position 133,563,667 of record NC_143576.1, read on the forward strand.
GGTGCCCACGGACTGGAGATGTGGAAATGTATCCCCAATTCACAAAGGGGGGATCGAAGAATGATACGAGTAATTACAGACCAGTTAGTTTAACTTCTATTCCAGGTAAAATAATGGAGTTACTGGTTAAAGATGCATTGCAAGATCGAGACAAGACTGCAGCAATAGCATTAGCATTAGTAGAGGCATATGATGCAAGAAAGCAAGCTTATTCAGCATCAGCCAAAAAAAAAACACAACCACTACTCCCATTTCACCCCTCCGTTCGTTCGAAATACCTGTCCAGCTGAAGCTTAAATTTGTTTAGGCTATCAACTTCATCAACAAGTAATGGAAGTCTATTCCACAAACCAACTGCCCGCTGGCTAAAGGCAAATTTCCCCACATCTATCCGACATCCGTCCTTCCTCAATTTGAATTTATGCATTCTCAGGTGATTATTCTGAGCAAGAGGAAGAATCCCATCGGCATTGAGCATGCTCAAGCCATTCAAAGCCTTATACACCTCTATCAGATCACTTCGCCGATGCCTAGTCTCCAGACTCTGTAATTTGCAAAACTTAAGCCTTTTTCGTAAGAGCAACCCTTTGTTCCATTCACTAATCTTGTTGCCCTTCTCTGTACTCGTTCCAGCAGCTCTACATCCTTCTTGAAATGAGGCCTCCAGACCTGCATACAGTACTCAAGGTGTGGCCTGACCAATGCCTTATACAAGTGAATAATCACATCCCTATCCCTGCTAGAAAAATTCCTGTATATCATTGACAAGACACCATGAGCTACTCTTGCAGCTCGTCTGCACTGCTCAGAGAACTTCATATCTGTCTGCACAATTACCCCAGGTCCTTTTCATTCTCAACCACTGTCAGCATAGTACCACAGAGTTGATACGTTGATCTGGGGTTACTGTTTCCCATACGTAGTACTTTACATTTGTCAAGGTTAAACTTCATTTGCCACCTCTCAGCCCATCTGCTCAACCTTTCGAGATCCTGTTGCAGCAGCATAGCATCAGTAGTGTCCTTAACAACCCTGCCAACCTTTGTATCATCTGCAAACTTGGACATTAAGCTTGATATACCATCATCAATATCATTTATAAATACAGAGAACAACAATGGACCCAACACTGAACCCTGAGGAACTCCACTAATAACATTAGTCCACGTTGAGCAGTGTCCATTGATTACCACTCTGTCTTCTGCCACTCAACCATCCCTTTATCCATAGCAGCAATTTGCCTCCAATGCCACACTGCTCCAATTTGTGCAGCAGTCTTCCATGCGCAACAGTATCAAAAGCCTTTCTAAGATTCAAATATATAATATAAAAGTTATTCCCTGCACCCAGTTCTTTTGTGACTACATCATAGTATCCAATCAAATTGGTCAGACAAGACCTGCCCTTAACAAAACCATGCTGTGTCTGAGCTATAACTGAATTCTTGTCTAGATGATACTGCAGTGCTTCTTTAACCAGTGCCTCCATTAATTTTCCTGGAAATGAAGTTAAACTAACAGGTCTATAATTACTTGTGTCAGCCTTTGATCCTCCTTTGTGAATTGGGGTTACATTTGCACATCTCCAGTCTATGGGTACCTCCCCTGAGTCCAAAGAAGCTCTCATAATTATGGCTAGGGGTTTGCTTACTTCCTTTGCTACCTCCTTTAATATAACTGGATAGATCCCATCCACCCCGAGTGCCTTTTTTATGTTTATCCTCAACAGTTTCTCCTCCACTTTCCTCTGAGTTATTAGAAAATCATCAAGCTCACTGCCAGATTTCAATTCACCTCTGGCATTCCCCTCTCTGAATATTCTCTCATCTGTGAATGTAGAGGCAAAATACTCGTTTAGATTGTTAGCCACCTGAGCAGGATCCTCAACTGTTGAACCATCAACATCCATTGGACCAATCTGATTCATCCCTTTCCTTCTTGAGTTTACATAAGTAAAGAACTCTTTGCTGTTTTTCTTTGCATCCTTTGCCAAAGATTTCTCGTAATCTGCCTTCGCCTGCCTGACCTCCTTGGTAACTTGGTTACAGACATAGGCTTCCATGTCACCCATTAATTTGTATGTATCCCATGGATTTTTCTTCTCTGCCATATGTCTCATTAGTTCATCTGACAACCATTTAGGCCTGAACCTTGAACAATATTTCTTGTTTGGTATGTAAAGCCTGGTAGCTTCCAAGATTAGTTCCTTGAATGCTTCCCATTTTGAATTTGCTGTTGGTAACATCATCAGTTGGTCCCACTGTATAGAATTTAGATACTGTCTCAGTCCATCGTAGTCACCTTTACGAAAGCAATAACCCTTCCCTTTACCCCTAATGGCAGTTACCTCTTTGAGTAAATCCCACTTCAGCACACTGTGATCACTGCCACCTAGTGGTTCCTTTATGTGCAGATACTTAGTGCATGAAGAATCACTACTGATAATCAGATCAAGAGTATTACTCCCTCTAGTTGCCTCCCAAACATGCTGGTGTAGAAAACAATCATCCAATAAATCCACAAAAGCCTTGCTAGTGTGTGAGTGACCAACCAACAAATTCCAGTCAATATCTGGGAAATTAAAATCCCCCATTATAAGACTCTCTGATTTACTGGCCCATTCCATTTCCCTGTACAGTATCTTATTATACTGATCAGAGTCATTAGGCCTATAGCACACTGCTACTCTCAATTTTGATCTCCCAATGCTTATGTCACACCAAACTGACTCGACACTGCACTGTCCAGCGATGTCGACTGGCTTCACTTCCTTGGAATTTATGTGTTTCTTAACTAATATCATAACCCCTCCTCCCTTCCTATCCTGTCTATCCTTTCTGTAGACGTTGTACTCCCCAAATTCCAGTTCTGCATTCCTTATATCTGTGTGAAACCACGGCTCTGATATCCCAACAATATCTGCCTTTGATGTTTTGAGCAATACCTCAAATTCATCAAATTTATTTACTAATCAGACACAGCATGAGTTTGTTAAGGGAAAGTCTTGTCTGACAAATTTTATAGGATATTATGATGTAGTTACAAAGGAACTGGATTCAAAAAATAATTTTGATATCATATATTTGGATTTCAGGAAAGCTTTTGACACTATTGTGCATGGAAGACTATTGTACAAATTGGAGTAGAATGGTATTAAGGGTAAGTTGCTACAATGGATAAAAAGATGGTTAAGTGGGAGAAGACAGAGGGTGGTAATCAATGGGTGCTGCTCTTCGTGGACTAATGTTATTAGCGAAGTTCCACAGGGTTCGGAGTTGGGTCCACTGTTGTTTTGTATATTTATCAATGATATTGATGAAGGTATATCAGGCTTAATGTTGAAGTTTGCAGATGATACGAAGGTTGGCAGAGTTGTTAATGACAGCAATGGCAGTGTGCTACTGCAACAGGCTCTAGATAATTTGGGCAGATAGGCTAAGAAGTGGCAACGGAAGTTTAACCTTGACAAATGCAAAGTACTGCATATGGGTAGAAGTAACCCCAGAGAAACGTACCAACTGTGTGGTACTACACTTAAGGTGGTAGAAAATGAAAAAGACCTGGGAGTAATTGTGTAGTCAGATATGAAGTTTTCTGAGCAATGCAGACAGGCTGCCAGGGCAGGTCATGGGGTTTTGTCAATGATATATAGGAATTTTGCTAGCAGGGAAAAGGAGGTGATTGTCATTCTGTATAAGGCAATGGTCAGGCCACGCCTTGAGTACTGCGTACAGGTCTGGAGGCCTCATTTTAGGAAGGATGCAGATTTGCTTGAGCGTGTACAGAGAAGGGCAACAAGATTGGTGAGGGGAATGAAGGGATCCTCTTACCAAGAGAGGCTTAAGTTCTGCAAATTTCAGTGGCTGGAGACTAGGCGCCTGTGCGGTGATCTGATTGAGGTATATAAGGGCTTGAATGTGCTGAGCATGCTGATTTCTGATGGGATCGTTCCACTTGTTCAGATTACGAACCTAAGGGGGCATAAATTCAAATTAAGAAAGGACAGATATAGACTAGATGTGCGAAAATTTGCCTTTAGCCAGTGGGTGGTTAATTGCTGGAACAAACTTCCATCTGTCATTGTGGAAGTTGATAGGTTGAATAAATTTAAGGAGGAACTGGACAGGCATTTTGAGGGAATCTTGTGATTTTTTTTGGCTGATGCTGCATAAGCTCATACACTTGCTTTCTTGCATCACATGGCACTACTACTACTACTATTCTGCAATTCTGCCCAGACACAATAGGAGGGAGTATATGATGAGAGCCTTGTCGATCAATTCGGCCCTGGAAAGATTGTGCAAGGCTCAAGGGGTAGAATTTTTTTCAGCCTGGACTGTACTTGTTAACAGGAGAGATTGCTTCTACAGGGATGGGATACACTTAAATAGAAAGGGTGCAAGAATATTTGCTGATGCTATCGAGGCAGTGTTAGGTGGGTCAGAAAACTGCTAGCTTGGGGGGAGACAAAGACGAATAGATTAACAGTAGGCACTGGCAGAGGTTAAAGAGATTCTTGCACTGCTTCTATTGGAATGAGCAGAAGCCTGAAAAACAAGATGCAGGATATTTCAGAGACTGCTGGGAGTCATTGCGGTACAAGTAAACACATGGGTTGTGTTAGGGTAGCTAAGAATAGAAATAGGTGCATGTACAGTTGCGTGCACACCAATGCTAGAAGTTTAGTAAATAAATTTGATGAATTTAAGGTATTGCTCAAAACATCAAAGGCAGATATTGTTGGGATGTCAGAGATGTGGTGTCACACAGATATAAGGAATGCATAACTGGAATTTGGGGAGTACAACGTCTACAGAAAGGATAGACTGGATAGGAAGGGAGGAGGGGTTATGCTATTAGTTAAGAAATACATAAAATCCAAGGAAGTGAAGCCAGTCGACATCGCTGGACAGTGCAGTGTCGAGTCAGTTTCGTGTGGATTGGGAGATCAAAATTGAGAGTAGGAGTGTGCTATAGGCCTAATGACTCTGATCAGTATAATAAGAAACTGTACAGGGAAATAGAGTGGGCTAGTAAATGAGAGTCTTATAATGGGAGATTTTAATTTCCCAGATATTGACTGGAATTTGGGGGCTGGTCACTCACACACTAGCAAGGCTTTTGTGGATTTACTGGATGATTGTTTTCTACATCAGCATGTTCGGGAGGCAACTAGAGGGAGTAATACTCTTGATTTGATTATCAGTAGTGATTCTTCATGCATTAAGAATCTGCAGATAAATGAACCACTAGGTGGCAGTGATCACAGTGTGCTGAAGTGGGATTTACTCAAAGAGGTAACTACCATTAGGGGTAAAGGGAAGAGTTATTGCTTTCATAAAGGAGACTACGATGGACTGAGACAATATCTAAATTCTATACAGTGGGAGCAACTGATGATGTTACCAACAGCAAATGCAAAATGGGAAGCATTCAAAGAACTTATCTTGGAAGCTACTAGGCTTTACATACCAACTAAGAAATATTGTTCAAGGTTAGGCCTAAATGGATGTCAGATGAACTAAAGAGGCATATGGCAGAGAAGAAACATGTATGGGATACATACAAATTAACACATGACACAGAAGCCTATGACAGATACAAGTTGATCTGTAACCAAGTTACCAAGGAGGTTAGGCAGGCGAAGGCAGATTACAAGAAATCTTTGGCAAAGGATGCAAAGAAAAACAGCAAAGAGTTCTTTACTTATGTAAACTCTAGAAGGAAGGGGATGAATCAGATTGGTCCACTTGATATCGATGGGTCAACTGTTGATGACCCTGCTCAGGTAGCTAACAAACTAAATGAATATTTTGCATCGACATTCACATATGAGGAGTTATTTAGCGAGGGGAAAGCCAGAGGTGAATTCTAGCAGTAAGCTAGAGAATCTTGTAATAACTGAGAGTAAAGTGGAGGAGAAATTGTTGAAGATAAACACAAGAAAGGCACCCGGGGTGGATGGGATCTATCCAGTTATATTAAAGGAGGCAGCAGAGGAAGTAAGCAAACCCTTAGCCATAATTATGAGAGTTTCCTTGGACTCAGGGGAGGTACCCACAGACTGGACATGTGCAAATGTGACCCCAATTCACAAAGGAGGATCAAAGGCTGACACAAGTAATTATAGACCTGTGAGTTTAACTTCTTTTCCTGGAAAATTAATGGAGGCACTAGTTAAAGAAGCACTGCAGGATCATTTAGACAAGACTTCAGTTATAGCTCGGACACAGCATGGTTTTGTTAAGGGGAAGTCTTGCCTGACCAATTTGATTGGATACTATGATGCAGTCACAAAGGAACTGGATGCAGGGAATAACTTTGATATTATATACTTGGATCTTAGAAAGGCTTTTGATACTGTTGCACATGGAAGACTGCTGCACAAATTGGAGCAGTGTGGATAAAATTGGAGGCAAATTGCTGCTGTGGATAAAGGGGTGGCTGAGGGGGAGAAGACAAAGAGTGGTAATCAATGGACACTGCTCGTCTTGGACTAATATTATTAGTGGAGTCCTCAGGGCTCAGTGTTGGGTCCATTATTGTTTTCTGTATTTATAAATGATATTGATGATGGTATATCAAGCTTAATGTCCAAGTTTGCAGACAATACAAAGGTAGGCAGGGTTGTCAGGGACACTACTGACACTATGCTGCTGCAACAGAATCTGGAAAGATTGAGCAGATGGGCTGAGAGGTGGCAAATGAAGTTTAACATTGACAAATGTAAAGTACTACACATGGGAAACAGCAACCCCAGAGCAACATATCAAATCTATGGTACTACACTGATAGTTGTAGAGAATGAAAGGGACCTGGGGTGGTTGTGCAGGCAGGTATGAAGTTCTCTGAGCAGTGCAGATGGGCTGCAAGAGTAGCTCATGGTGCATTGTCAATGATATATAGGAATTTTTCTAGCAGGGATAAGGAGGTGATTATTCCCTTGTATAAGGCAATGGTCAGGCCACGCCTAGAGTACTGTATACAGGTCTGGAAGCCTCATTTCCAGAAGGATGTAGAGCTGCTGGAACGAGTACAGAGAATGGCAACAAGATTAGTGAATGGAACAAAGGGGTGCTCTTACGAAGAAAGGCTTAAGTTTTGCAAATTACAGTGTCTGGAGACTAGGCACCAGCGAGGTGATCTGATAGAGGTGTATAAAGTCTTGAATGGTTTGAGCATGCTCAATGCTGATGGGATCCTTCCTCTCGCTCAGAATAATCACCTGAGAGGGCATAAATTCAAATTGAGGAAAGACAGATGTAGGATAGACATGCGGAAATTTGCCTTTAGCCAGCGGGTGGTTGGTTGGTGGAACAGACTTCCATCCCTTGTCGTGGAAGTTGATAGCCTAAATAAGTTTAAGGCTCAGCTGGACAGGTATTTTGAACGAACAGAGGGGCGAAGTGGAAGTGGTTTTTTTTTTTTTTTTTTTTTTGGCTGATGCTGCATAAGCTTGCTTTCTTGCATCAAATGCCTCTACTAACACTAATGCTACTACTACAACACCAACCATCTATAACTGAAACTTAATTAAAATAATAATAAAAGACTAGATCAAATTTTGTAAAATAAAAGATAAAAATATACAAATAAAATACATTTATTGTACAATTAAAAGCAATAAAATGATAGATAATAATAAAATATGAGATTACACTGTACAGAATTAAAAGCAATAAAAACAATCATAGCTTTCAGAGGCAACCACCTCCTTTATCAATAGTTTATAAAGGAGATGGTCATCTCTGAAAGCTATGTTTGTTTTTATCGCTTTTAATTGAGTATAGTGTAATTTCATATTTTATTTTTATCTATCATTTCATTGCTTTTAATTGTACAATAAATTTATTTTATTTGTATATTTTTATCTTTTATTTTTACAAAATTTGATCCAGTCTTATATTATTATTATTTTAATAAACTTTCAGTTATGGACAGATGGAGTGTCGCATTGCAGTTATCATGAGTCACTCAGAACTTTCCCAACCCCAGAGGCCTATTTGAAGAATTAAGGGACCCATTTGATTTACTCTTAATTGTATTCTAAGCAGGTTTGCAAACGTGGGAGGAAAACTCACCGAGAAACAAATTTTAGAGTTTCCAAGAAAGGCTAACCTACAGCCCTATAGTGCAAAAAGTCTTTATAGAGAATCCTTGGTGACAGTAACTGACGCATGACAAGTGTTGAAGTCACTCTACAGTTATAAAACACTATAATATTAACAGGAACTTAATTTATTCGTGAAAGCCAAACACATATGTTCCTATTATCACTTTGACCAACAGTTACAATAATATTAGCAGGAACATAACTCTTCGAATTGTAAATGGCTACACAGAGTATAAAAGGAAATGTATTTATTATTAACTGATGCATAATTTTCATGCTGTCAATAACAATTAAATTCCAATAAAAACAAATGTACATCAATCAGACAAATA